>NC_140933.1:152684613-152832113 GCF_014529385.1 Adiantum capillus-veneris
GTGCTTTAAGTGACAACTATAATTTTTACCATTGGAGCTTGGTTTGCATTGAGCTTGACAAGCCAGTTGTTTGGACTCTCAACTTAATTCAAGGAATCCATCTAGAAATAAGATTGTGAGTATTCATAATTTGAATTTGGATTGATGTGGGATATGGTATGCATGCAGTGTTTGTTTTGATTTACTTCCACAAATAGTCTGCTTGCAACTGCATAGAAAGACTCTTGCATGCATATGGCAAGCTGTGTGGAAGTTACGAAATGTACAAGGCACCCATAATAAGAAGTCACAATTCCAAAACTGACGGATGCCAACTCGTGTGGATGGAGATGCCTCTCACATGCTAAGTACATACTACAAAGCTTCTTTGCACTAGAGCCATTCATGTCAAAGGTAGGCATTTTGCAAAGAATTACTATAACATGGCGATTTTTGCAATAAAAATCTCTCTTATTTCCTTTTTATTTCCATTTTTCTTTTGCAGAGTGCATTGGAGAAGTACACATTATAGTATTTGCATCAATACCATGCCACTCTATTTCACATCATGTAAGTATGGATGTAGAAGACACCTTGTTGGATGACTATATTGTAGAGATAACAATGACTAGTGAGGGACACAAGCAAACCCTCCACAAGTCCTCAAATTTTGTAAGATCGTTGACAAGGGACATGAGGAAGAGGAGGTGATAGACCAATCTCACAGGGAAGGATTGAGGAGAAGAGTAAATATGCAAAGGGAGCGGTTGAGAAGGAAGAGATGCATGATGAGGAGAAGGGAAATGTGAGCACCGAGAAGATAGATCATGCACACGGAGGGGTGGAGGGGGAAATTCATATTGAAACTCCCTCTGCAGATGGAGGGGTTCAGAAGGAGGAAGATAATGTAGAGGGAGGGAATGAGCCCAACCCTCAAGTAGAGCCCTTCACCATTCCATTGATAGAGCCTGAATTCATCAATAGTCAACATTGCCCTAGCCTCAAACAAAGCATACCACTATAGACACCAATTCATCTGCTATGGACCACTCTACGATGGAGACACAAGAGTCTCAGACAGCAGAAGCACAAGGGAGGGAGGAGAAAAAGGTCAAGGATGTCGAAATTTGACTGGACAACCTCCACATCGGTCAAACCTAGTATGAACCTTTTCTTGACATTGACATGATTGTTTGGGTAATAACCAAAGTAAAAGAATATGAAAGTCATCCTATTGTCTAACTACTTATTGTTTTACAAAATGTTTGCAGAGACTAATTATTTTGGACATCAACGGATTGTTTCTATTCTGAGAGCTGTATGGTTCAAATGAAGGAACTCTTAACCAACACAACTTCTAGATAGGCACTTGCAGAGTCATTGTACAACGATGCACCAAGGAATTTTTGCAATTTCTTTTTCTGAGGTTCCACGTTGTAATATGGTTTTCTATGCAGCAGCAAAACCTTAACCCCCTCATAACCATAATTTGCAACGTAGCCAAAATTGAATGTTGAAAATTTAATTTTATCTATTGCCAAACGCAATGTGTTGTCTCATCAATGTCCACTACCACCCTACAAAACTAGATGTATACCTTTATTACAATCCTTTTTGTCAAACCTATGTCCCATTTGATGTTGACAATACTTTGTTGATAGACAACACACCACATAAGGGTTTACTTAATCTACTTGGCACAATTCTCTCGCTGTCCTCATTTGAAGGGCATGATCATGACTTCTACCCAGAAGACATTTTGATGCCGTATCTACAGAACTTGCGTTACAACCCATTGACTATTTTGGAATTTGTACTTATAAACACTCTTTGAAATTCTAACTATGTACAATAATATGATTCTTTGTACATGTCAATGTGGTGCCAATGGTGTGTGTGTGTGTGTGTGTGTGTGTGTGTGTGTGAGAGAGAGAGAGAGAGAGAGAGAGAGAGAGAGAGAGAGAGAGAGAGAGAGAGAGAGAAAGGAACTGTAGAATAATTGAAAATGACACAAGAAAACAAATTCGGCATATGTTGTACTAAATGTAAAGAAATGACACATACTTTGAGAGAGAGAGAGAGAGAGAGAGAGAGAGAGAGAGAGAGAGAGAGAGAGAGAGAGAGAGAGAGAGAATCAGGTTCATCTTACTATTAAAATAAAAAAATAACTAATTCAAAGAAGCATTACAATGGAATTCATCAATATGGATTTTAATTGAAGGAAAAGGTTCACCCAATAGAGTTCATCCAAGCTACATTGGCACGATTTGAACTCGGCCACTTAGCTCTCTACAGACAATCTCTGTTTCCCTTCGTTGCATTACTTTGCGTCCACCTAGTAAGAAATAGAAATGTGAGGGCTTGTTGTCCGCAATCACCTTCACTATGTCATGCAGGATTTGAAGAAGGTTGCATTGTGAAGTTACATTGGCACGATTTGAACTCAGCCACTTATCTCTCTATAGACAATCTCTTTTTCCCTTCGTTTCATTACTTTCCGTCCACCTAGTAAGAAATAGAACCGTGAGGGCTCATTGTCTGTAGTCTCCTTCACTTTGCAAGACTTGAAGAAGGTTGCATTGCTCCCTTATTGTGATCATTGTCACAAGGTTGAGCTCTATGTCCACCACCTCCACATCTATGATAGCGTTGTTCTTGACTCTTGATCAATAGGCACAAGCTGAGAGAAGCTTGTCAAAAATTGAGAGCACTTGTACCAAAAAGAGATGACAAGTGACTGTGTACCGATCATGTAATTGGCCACCAAAGTTTCCAGTTTAGTCACGCAATGAATTCCATCCACCTCTTTATCATACCACCCTCTATCAAGAATCTTTTCATAGAAGCAAAAATATAGAGATTTACATACTAGCATAGTCTTTGCCACATGTATGTGGCTGGTGTGAAAAATCTCCACAAATAAACAAATAGGACATAAATTAGCAATCTTCACCAATTTGGTGGGTAAAAAGTTTTGGAGGGACCTCTACACATTCCTAAATAGCTTGCTTCAAAGAGCTTCAGTCACTATCGTGTCCGAGACTGGCCAATCCACGGAGTTCCAATTGGTAGGGAAAGGGAGCTTAACCAATGTAACTTTTTGATTTCTCTGGTTGACCTGGTAGAAGTGCTTGTAGAAGAAAATGCCCTCATCTGCAAGGCTCTTCCTAGATCTTCCAACTTATTGTAAAACACCAATGAGAGAGTGGATTATAGATATGCGCCCTAGAATACACTCCATTAGCCCATTCCTTGTACAAAGAAGGATAAACATCTACAAGTGAAATAATCAAAAGTAAGAGACCACTCAATCTAACATCTAAATAGAAATTAGGAGTACATGACCTCCACCTGTTTCCATTGAATAGAACTTTGGAGAGCAGTGACTGACTGAGAATCAGCATGAATTCGTTTACATAGCTTATGTGCTAACCCTATTGAGGGTTCTTTAATTTTGTTTTTATTTATTTTAATACTTCTACCTCTTCAAAAAGAAAAAAAGAAAGAGACCAGCAGATTACAAAAGGAAGGCTAAGTAATCACTTACAGCTGCATCATGGGTGATGCACCATTGAGACATTGCCGCCGTTTTCAATCACATCAGAGTGAGTGTAGACATGCTGAGCTAAAACCTCCTTGACATTCTTCTTGCCGACCTCCACTTTGAAATCTAGCACTCATGCTTTCCATGCAGAATAAAATAAAAGAGCTTTTAGGGTGGGAAGATGAAGATGAAGAAGCCATGGTTCTTTCTGAGTGGAATAAGAAAGCCTAAACTTGTTTATAATGGAGGGAGGATAAGTTTTGAACTCTTCTTTAATGGAGAAATAGCTTTTCATGGCAGGGGTATCATATCTTTTTGTTGTTGTCTTTCAATACCTGCATTGCTATCGGAGTCCATCTACAACGGGTCCACATATAAAAATCATAAAAACAGGATGTTACCTCACGTTTAAGCAATTTTTTGTTGTATTTCTTGATTTGTTTGAGCTATTTTCTACATTACACTGCCTTGATTCTCATTGGACGTGATTTATTTTCTCTCTCTTCAATATGGCCCTCTAAAAGACCTCCAAAGTCTCCTAATGCGGATAATCAATACACAATCTATATGTCTCATCCTTCTTCCTCGAGAAAAGAACAAGGATGTCCCAAGGAGATACACTAGGTCTGATAACCATTCCTTTAACAAGTTATCAAGTTGGAGCTTTAGTTCTTTAAGTTCATCTATGTTGAATCTGTATGGAGCTCGTGAGTATAGTTCAATTCTTGGATATAAGTCTTTTCCATGATCTAGTGATCTAAGAGGAGGCATACCTGGAAAGGCATCAGGAGAAACGTCCTTGAACTCATCAAGATGCTTTTCCACATGTAGTGGATTTTCTCCCTTCTCTTTTTCTTATTCAACTTTTAACTCATTTGCAAAAATTATAAAGGTCTCCTACCCTTATTTAAGTCTCCCAAGGAGATACACTAGGTCTAATAACCATTTCTTTAACAAGTCATAAAGTTGGAGCTTTAGTTCTTTAAGTTTATCTATGTTGAATCTGTATGGAGATTGTGAGTATAGTTCGATTCCTGGATATAGGTCTTTCCAATGATTAGTGATCTAGGACGAGGCATACATGGCAAGCCATCAGGAAAAACATCCTCGAACTCATCAAGAAGCTTTTCCACATGTAGTGGATTTTCTCCCTTTTCTTTTTCTTATTCATCTTTTAACTCATTTGAAAAAATTATAAAGGTCTCCTACCCTTGTTTAAGTCTCCTTATTAGTTTCATGGCCAAAATCAAAATGGACATTGGAATTTCTCCCTTCCACATGAATAGTGTGATTACTCCCATCAAAAGATTCAAAAGAGATTTTCCTTTCTTCACAATCAATTACAACATGGTTTTCAGTCATCCAATCCATTCCAATAATTACATCATGCACATCCATGTCTATGACATAAAAATTGCCTTTATGGTTTTGACATAAAAATTTCCTTTATGGTTCTGACCATTCAAAGAAAAAGCCAGATTTTCAATTATCCCTTTTGTGAAACTTTTATTACCATTGGCCAATTTTCGTAGGTTTTTTAATTTCTCGAGTTAATTTCAAGTTAAAATTCTCTACCAATTGAGAGGACAAAAAACAATGTGTATTACTTAAATCAATTAAGAAATTCAATGTCACATTTTTTATCTTACACACGAATTCAATCACAGAAGATTTTAAATGATGCATCAAAGACATAAAGCACCACAAAGAAGGATCAAATGACTTACCTTTATCTTCACATTGCCAATAGTCTCCAACTCAGCCATCGTTGCACATACTACCTTATTGATCACTTTGTTTGGGCATTCAAACGTCCGATGGCCTTGCTCTCCACATCAAAAGCATAATCCAAGTCTTTGAGCTCTTTCAAGAAACTCCAGGTCTTGCTGCCAATGCACTAGAGGTTGCTTTGTCTGGTTTCCATTTCCATTTCCCCCATTAGGGAATGGTCCTGGATGTTGTTGTGCATTGTTACCTTGTTGATTAGGAAAGGACTGATTTGGGGGGTTTTGAGGATTTGCTGTAGCGTTATTCAAATGATGTACTTCTAAATCATCCTTCTAGTCTCGTTAAATTTTTCCTACTTCTTGTATTTTTTTTGCCTTTTCCATAGCATCTAAGAAATCAACACAACGTGCACGCTTCACTAGAAACTTCAACACATCTTGCAGGCCCTCAATAAAATTCATCTTTAATGCATTGCCCATCACACCGAAAGCATATTTATGTAAACGCAATAAAAATTCTTTGTACTCATCCACAGGCAAAATTGGTTTGTCGGCTTCATGTTGCTTGAAGCCATGAATTCCATCTTCTTATCTATATTGTAGTGAGGAGAACAATACCTTTTTTCTATCTTCTTCTCTATATTGTAGTGAGGAGAACAATACCTTTTCTCAACTTGTGCACAAAATTCCTTCTATGCAATCACACTTTCATTGTCCACCATAGCGTTGCAATGCTACGAAGTTGCAGGATAGAAATCTTTGCCTTTCCTTCTTCAAAAGACTCCCATAAGGCAAAGAAGTCTTCAAGTTCTTCAATCCATGCTTCCAAACCTTTGTCCATCTTTCCTATGCCATCGAATTCATTAAGCTTAGCCTTCTTGAAGACTTGTCTCATTGCTCCTTTTCCCACATCAAAATCATTAAGCTTAGCCTTCTTGAAGACTCGTTTCATTGCTGCTGCTTCCACATCGCCATCCTCATCTTTGTCATCATTTCTCTTCCATTTATTCTTCTTGGATGCTTCACCTTGTGGAGGTGGTGATGGACCATTTCTACTGCCTGGCAGCTCCACCGAAATTCCACCTCCACACCTCCTCCACTTCCACCTTCTCCATTAGGTATTTTCTTTCCTTTGCCAGCTCTTTCACACTTGTTAAGATATTCAATGGACCACTGGATAAGCTCAGTTTGTTCCCTCAATCTCTGCTCACATGCTTCTATCTATGCCGCACAATCAAAATTGCTCCGATACCACTTATAACGTGACACAAAACAGCCAAAATGATTGATAAACAAAAAATATAGAGTATGCAAAATAGACGCACAAAGTAGAGAATCTGTATTGATGTAAGATAATGGTCACATGAAGAGCATAGTTTGTATCATAACCTTTTGACCACCCCCGAGCTATTCCACTCTCAATCATGTCTCACTCTCAATCACAATCCCAGTCTCATTCACACTCTCAATCACAATCATGCTTGTACTCTCAACAAAATCATAATTGTGCAGCCTTTGTTGTGTTAAGTATGGATCCAGCCTGATTTACCCTTGTAATTTTCTGTGGTAAAAGCGCACATTTGTAAGGCCCCCATTATGAGGAGAAGCCATCGTGCGTGAAGGAAAATCACTCACCGGAAACCAAAATTTTCACGGACAAGAATCAGGGGCAACTTTAGAGGCCTCGGGGGCGGAGGCCCCCGAGACTTCTCCGCCCCCGAGACTTTTTTTTTTGCCGGAATATTCCTTTTTGCCGGAATATTATGGCCGGATGGCGGCCGAAAAGTGGTCGGAAAACAACCGGTTAGTTGGCCGGTGGTAGTCAATGGCCGATGGCCGGTGGTCGGAAGTCAATGGCCGGTGGTCGGATTCAAAAACGGACTTGTCTTCTCAAGGGCGGCTACACATGGGCAGATTGGAGGGTCCGATTTGGACTTATTCGCTCAAGGGCGGCTACACATGGCTGCCTCTCATAAGAGAGGGCATCCCTTTTGGCCTATAAAAGGAGGCCATTTCTACACACATTTCGTAGTGTGAAGTTGATGCAACAAGGTGAGTGTGAGGTGGTGAGAGTGAAGCAAGGCGGGATCTCTATCAAGGGTTTAATCCCTTTGTAAACTACTTCTTCTTTTGAAGTGCTAAAGCCATTGAGTGGCTGCTTTCTCGTGGACGTAGCCCACATTGGGTGAACCACGTATATCGTGTGTACTCTCTCTCTCTCTCTCTCTCTACTCTATAATCTCTTGTGTGTGAAATCTATCTCTCTCCATTAAGTAATCTACTCAAAAATCTATTTAGCTACGTCTTATTTCCTAACATGTTGATTATAGAGGCCGTCTCTCAAAACAGGTAGCCAAAAAGCGGTCATTTTTGTAGTTGACTCGTCTTTAGCAATGTAGACAAAAATAGGGTTGAGAAGAGATGTCCTACACATGAACACCAAAATGGCACTAAAAATATCTCACACGAGCGAATTTGTTTTTTTTTTTAAAGTCCTAAATTTTTGGCCATTTTCAACGGCTCATAGCTCCCAAATAACTATGAATCTATTCAAGACCATCTCATACAAAATTGTTTATCTCATTGAGCTCTTCAACAGTCGTGTGATGCAAAAAAGTCATATCTTGCTCAGATTCTATGAAAATTAACGTGCAAGTTGGCAATTTCTACAAAAAGGACATAAAACAACATTTTCTCACTTTTTCCTTAATGTGCGGGCTGAAATGAGCATCTAAACAAAGGAATCTGAAAATCTTCAAAGAACCAATATTTTTCTTTGTGTTTAGGACTGTGTACATATAAAATTTTTCAAAATTCTAACCTTAACACCCTCAAAATTGGCTCCCAAAGTGTGGCCTAGGTCAAACTTTGAACTAAAGAAAAACAATCGGACTAAACTTCGACTATGGAAAAACTCTAAAATGACCAAATTTTTCTTCGAACAAAAGTAATTGCATTAACTTTGAAAAATAAGTCCTATTACATACACTCTGGTACAAGTTTCCATATTAAGGGGCATAGAGAGTAGCTTTTCTCTTATGCAAAGGGCTATTAGGTTGCAATCAAATTTGGAGATTCTCATGTGCTTGAGATCATTGGAATTGAACACATAAATTTGATATTTCCAAGTGGCATGGAATCTATGCTAAAGAATGTCAGACATGTTCCCGATTTAGTTGAGAGTTTACTCTCTATTGGTGGACAACTAGATGACTTGGGATACACAACTATATTGGGGAAAAGTTCATGGATTATGAAGAAGGGAAATATTTTAGTTATCAAAAATAAAAAAATGTGGCACTTTTTACTCCATGCATGTGTTGTTTGTAGAAGACAACTTTATTTCTATAGCCGAGTTGTCGTTTACTGAGTTGTGGCATAGCTGGCTAGGCTATATGAGCTAGAAGGGAATGGAAACTCTAGCATATTTTACTTTATTTGCTAGTGTTGAGTTTTTTTAAAGCCATTAGAGCTTGTACACAATGACATATGTGGTCCTATGCCAACCAAGACTCTTGGGTGTGCTACTTACTTCTTCATAACATTCATAGACGACTCTAAGAAGGTGTGTATTTACCCTTTGAAACCGAACGATAAGGTATCCTCTACATTTCAAAATTTTCTTGCACTTGTTGAGAATCAGCCAAGCCAAACTCTTAAGGGCTTGATGAGTGATAGCGATGGAATATGTCTCGAAAGACATAATCGACTTCTGTGCTAAGAGAGGAATTTGGCAATTGTTTACTGTGCCATACACATCTACCCAAAATGTAGTATCCGAGTGTATGAATTGCACAATTCAAGAGCATATGACATCTATGGTTTCCATGGAAAATTTGACACAAGGCTTTTGGGTTGAAATTGGGGTTGAATTTGCCTTGACAACGGTTTACATTATCAACAGATCACCTAATATGCCATTGAATTACAAGATTGAAGAGAACTTGTGGTCAGGAAATAAAGTCACAGTATGATCATTTACAAGTTTTTGATTGTTGCAAGGTATATGCTCATGTGTTGAAGGAGCTTAGAAACAAGCTTGACCCAAAGTCACACAAATGTATCTTTGTTGGATATGGTGGAGATGAAGAGATGAGCTATCATCTCTGGCACTTCGATCTCAAAAAATTAATTATCGTTCACACGTGATCTTCAACGAGTTGAAGATGCATAAGAAACTTTTTAAAGAGTTTGAGTACAAAAGAGTCACATTTGAGAATGTTGCTTCAGATAAGTCAAGAACTCAGAAGTCTAGTGAGGAGCCTCCCACTAGCAACACTCTACAAAGGTAGAGGGTAGTAGTCAAGGATTCGAAAGTCTAGTGAGGAGCCTCCCACTAGCAACACTCTACAAAGGTAGAGGGTAGTAGTCAAGGATTGAAATGCTCTAGTAGGGCCTCACATTTGCCTAAGCAATTTCAGCAAGGCATGGGTCATGTCATAAGGATTCACTATGGAGAATTGCCTTGATTAGAAGAAGCCATGAAAATGTATGATAAGCTGTAGTTGGAGCAAGCTATGCAATAAGAATATGATTCAATTGTCAAAAATAAGACTTGGAAATTGGTGAAATTTCTTGAAGGGAAAGAAATCATTACCTTGCACATGGGTTTACAAGAAAACGTTTACATTGGGAGATCTAAAGACTAAGTATAAGGCTAAACTCATAGCTAAAGGTTTCAAGACTTAGAAGGTTTATATTTTGACACCTATGGTCAAGATGATTACCTTGTGTATGGTGCTTAGACTTGTAGCTATTAGAACTTGGAGTTGGTCCAAATGGATGTGAAGACATATTTTCTTCATGGTGATATCCAAGAGGATGTATACATGCAACAACCTATAGGGTTTGTTAAGCCAAGTAGAATAGAGCTTATATGTAGACTCAATAAGACACTTTATGACCTCAAGCAAGGATCCAGGCAATGATATTAAAAGTTGGATATGTTTCTTGAAGGGAAAGAAATCATTACCTTGCACATGGGTTTACAAGAAAACGTTTACATTGGGAGATCTAAAGACTAAGTATAAGGCTAAACTCATAGCTAAAGGTTTCAAGACTTAGAAGGTTTATATTTTGACACCTATGGTCAAGATGATTACCTTGTGTATGGTGCTTAGACTTGTAGCTATTAGAACTTGGAGTTGGTCCAAATGGATGTGAAGACATATTTTCTTCATGGTGATATCCAAGAGGATGTATACATGCAACAACCTATAGGGTTTGTTAAGCCAAGTAGAATAGAGCTTATATGTAGACTCAATAAGACACTTTATGACCTCAAGCAAGGATCCAGGCAATGATATTAAAAGTTGGATATGTTTATGCAATCTCATGGATATAAAAGGAGTCAAGAGGATCATCAATTATACATGAAGAAGCTAAATGATGTATCACTCATTATTCTTGTGTTATATATTGATGCCATGCTTATCACTAGAAAGCAATTTCATGAGATTGCCAATTTAAAGAAAATGCTAGGTTTGACTTGTGCTATTAAAGATTTGGGAGACGTCAATCACTTTTTATGTGTCATATCAAATGTGACAGATCAAAGGGCATTCTTGAATTGTCTTAAGAATCATACATACATAAGGTCTTGCATCATTTCAATATATAGGGGAGGAAGGCATTGGGTACCCCTAATGCCAACATATGTGAAACTTAACAAGGATGTTCTCCTAAATAACATGTTGAGAAGGCTGAGATGGCTAAGATTTTGTATCCCTCATTTTTGGGTAATCTCATGTATGCGGTGGTGGCTACAAGGCCATACATTTCATTTTCATTGGGAGTGGTGAGTCATTACATGGCTAACCTTGGCAAGAAACATTGGGATGCAACTAAGTATGTCCTCAAGTACTTGAAAGGTGCATCATGTAGGTGCTTACACTTTGGAACCAATGATGTATCCATCATTGGATACGTAGATGTGGATTATGTGGGGAATGTAGAAAACACGAGGTCTACATCTGGCTATGTTCTCTTATTCATTGGAGGAGCTATCTCTTGGAGATAATGTCTTCAAAATTTCACGTCCTCTTCCACTATAGAGGCCGAGTATGTTGTAGTGTCAGAGGCCAAAACAGAGGCTTTATCGTTGGCATGTTTGGTGGGCAATCTGGATAAGGGTTAGTAGATTCTACTATTGCATTGTGATAGTCAAAGTGCCATTTTTTTGGCAAAGACTCATCCCATGTTTCATTCCAAAATTAAACACATAGAGGTGAGGAATCACTTCATACAAGATGTATCACTTTATATGAGATGTATTGATTGATGAATGGATCGAGCTATTGGGGTAAAGGTGTTGTGCCTTTTGCCCGAGCTGTTGGGGTAAAGGTGCTGCACTTTATATGAGATGTATTGATTGATGAATGGATCGAGCTATTGGGGTAAAGGTGTTGTGCCTTTTGCCCGAGCTGTTGGGGTAAAGGTGCTGCACCTTTGCCCGGGTCGATAGACGTCCGGTGTCCATCTACCCATCCACCATGTGTACACTTCCTTATTCTTTGTATACACAAGAATAAGGAGCTCCTCACTCTTACTTCTAGAGGTTGCTCCACCCACACTATCTCGTGTTTCTCCCCTTTCTCGTATGCAATACACCATGCACATGCTCACTCACAGGTGGTATCAGAGGTACAGCTTGGCATTTGACAATGCTCCCTTGGTGGAGATGGAGCTCGATGCTTGGCGGCTTCGGATCGATAGGAGATTCAGTGCAACTTGGAGCGGATCTCTCATCGTGTGTGCAACTCCTCTTGAGTGGCATGGAATCTTGAGGAGAATTAGAGCATGTGCAATGGGAATGGAAATTTTTGTGTCTTGTGTGGGGCAGACATGGGGGACCATGAAGTTTGGAAAGGAAAAGGAAGATTTCACCTTAGCAATCTTGGCTTATGGATTGAAAATAAAGTTTGAAAAGAAAGTGAAGAGAAAAGTGGAGGAAATAATACAATCCACTGTGAGTGAGCAGGTTTTGGGAAAAACTTTGAGTAAAGGTTTGTAAAGCTTATAATTTAGCAAAAATCAAAGGGAAAGCAAAGTCAAACAACTGGCTGAAGTTTGTTGAAGCTCTTGAGGGCAAAATTGTGAATGTGTGGAGCTTACACACACTCACATATGTTTTTGACAGTAAGCAGAGAAGTGAAGGCAATTTTTTTTTGAAGAAGAGTGTGTGCAAGGGTGTGTTCACACACTCCGGCAAGAGTGTGAAGAGCCGGTTTTAGAGAGAGAGAGAGAGAGAGAGAGAGAGAGAGAGAGCTCCCGTATGCACACGTGCACAAACACAGGTGGCATATGCAAACATGGGCAAAAAAGCTCAAGCATCACTTGACATCGGCCCAACACCCTTCGACAACTTTGGCATAGAGCAAGGGAGGGAGAGAGAGTGCATCCGCTCTCCTCCTATGTGCATAGGACTTTGACCTTGGCATTTTTGGCAATCTTCTTGTCTTCACATTGACAATTTCTTGTCGGCATTGGCCTCAACCACATGCAGCTACGGAATTTGCGCTTCCGTTTGGTGGCAAAAGGCGACATCCAGTGTTTTCTCGGCTTTGAGCACAGGCGACGATAGCATCAGCGCTTTCGCTCGGCGGTGGAAGACGGCATCCACAACAATCTCCTCAGCTTTGACATAGCGGAGTGAGTGAGAGCGGTTTGTCTCTCCTCCGATGTAGCTTCACCATCAGCTCCCTTCCAATGCCCATTTCGGAGCGGATCTGGCTCTGCCAGACATCCCCGGCTTCTCGAACTCGACACAGCAGGAGATGGTTGAGCAAGAGCAGCATCAGCTCTCCTCTAGCCCCATATGGGGTAGCCCAACTTTGACGTACTCTCCACGATAGTTTGGCCTCGATAATTTTCCAATTTTTGGCTTCAACGACACACATTCAATACATTCGGCTTCGACGGCCCATTTCAGAGCAGGTTTTTTCCTTGAGCGCGCTTAGCTCTTGGACGGTGTTTCCGGTTGACTAGTTTACCAACCAATGAGGGAGTGTGTGCCAGTTTCCCAACATTTTTGCTCACAAGCTGCACAATCTTTGCAGTACAGCTTATGCAACACATGTAGTGCTCATGTACGATTGTGTGGAGCATTCCAGAGATGTTTTGGCACAGTCTTGTGCAGTTTAATGCTATGTATGCATTATGTGGATACAATTTGAGCTAGCTATAGCTTGCAGGTAGTAGGTTTGCAAGTTTACATGTGTTTTTGGATAGGTATATGTCCATAGAGCCATTCAATCAAGAGTGAGTTATTTTTCCAAGGTTTTGACAGTGCTATGTATGCCATTTGTGGATCTGTTTACTGAGACACCAAATGTTGGTTCTTTATGCGATTTGGTGAGATTTTTTGAGTTTCTGCTTAGCTTTCAAGGGACACTCTCTTGGATTTTTTCTAGATTCTCGCCATGGTTTATGCGTATTTGTAGTTTACTCTCTGATGGTTTAGTGGTCGAGTTTACTCCCACTCTGCCAGTTATTTTCAGTTTTTTGGATGCAATTTGTGTTGAGTTTTGACTCATTTTGCAAAGGAAATTGTGTTTGTTTTTCCCCGTCTTCTCGCCACCATAAAAGTTTGTAGTGTTAGGCCATCTTATACAATGGTCGATATATTCCCACTTTGACAGGTTTTGTCAGCTTGGACACAATTTTGGTGTTCTTTGTACCCACTCTGCCAGGAGTGATGATTTTGTATGCTTGTGTGGCTACAAATAGACAGTCACACATTTCATAATTCTTTGCAGATTTTTGCAGACATTTTCTCTTGTGGAATGCGTTTTGAGCTAGTTTGCTCTCTACTTGCATATATGGTTATGCGCTTTACGTTCGATTGAGCAGTTTGTCCCAGTTTATGCTTGCAGATAGCAAATTGTGGAGTTTGTTTTTATGCATATATGAGCATCAATTTTGATGCAGTTTGATCATGGTTTCATGATTGTGTAGTGGTTGAGGTACCTTCCACTTTTGTAGCCATTATGGCGTTCACTTATGGCAACAAACATGTGTGATAGTGAGAGATGACGGTCTCGTTCTTCCTGATACTGGCGTTGTTGGCATTGTGTTCACACAGGGCACATTAGGCGCCGTTGTTTCAGGTGTATGAGACAGCAACAGAGATCTATGCATGGTGCACATGAGGTTTTGACACATGCTAGAGCAGTGGCTTCATGTAATGGAAATGGCCTATGAACATTGAGAATGGTAGAATTAAGAAAATTGTAGTGAGCATTTTTATGAGACTACTTTGAGAAAATAGAGGGTGAACTTGATTAGAGGTAGAAACATAACCATTATACTTAATCAACTTGGCATGAACGATACTTTGCAAGAGAGAGAATTAGAGAACAATTGAGGACCAGATTTATGTGGAGCCGGTCCCCCCTCCAAAAGGCTTTTGTGTTATAGCTTCTCCCATAAAGAGAGACTTGATACAATACAAGCTTTGTGTTCCTTGAAACCTTGATGGTGCAATGAAGATAGAGAGATTCATGCACCACAATTATGCCTGTAACTTAGCTAAATGAAAGCATGAACTTGTTGCCAGTCTCGGTCCCAAGACCTCAAACACCTTTGCAGGTGGAGAGAGCTAGCAAGGAATGAGGGCAGGGAAGAGGAAGAAGAAGCATTCTTACAAGAAAGAAATAGTTTCTCACTTATCATCCCTCTTGTAAATTGAAATGGCATAGCATAATAGCCTAATAATGATGATGAGGAAGATGGAAAGCTTAAGCATTAAATCATGGCTCTTGGTTGGATTTGCATTCCATAGCCAAGAGTGTTGGTGTAGGCTCTCAACTTCTCAACAAGAAGGAGATGAAGTTCTTGCACTTAGCACTTCACACAATGAGAGTTTGTATGAGTGTGTGGGAGAGAGTATACCCCTCAAGCTAGCCCCCAAGTAGCTTGGGTTGACCCCCCTCTTTTAGCCCTTGATTGAAGCTCATTGGCTCTCCTAAGCCTAGCCAATCACAGGCCTTGGTCACAACTAGCAATAGAGGTAGTCCTTGGACTGTCCTTCTTTCCCCTTTGAGAGAGAGGGCTTGGAAAAAGTTTAAACAATTAATTTAGTTAACCTAAATTCTCTTTGGACCTCTTTAAGGATCAATCAATAAGCCTTAGGCACACTATGGGAGCAACTTAGTTAGGGACTTGACATGTGTCCCTTTTGCCTCTTTGAGGAAGGGGTGCCCTTTGGATGAGGGAGTAGTCACTCAACCCCACCCTCTAATCTCATGGCTTGCCCCTCCTTTGTAGCCATTGGTTTTAATTTCAAGGCCTCAAGCACCCCAACATGCTTAAGCACCTCAAGCACCTTACTCACAAGCATGGGATTAGCAAGTGCATGGCCTCTCTCTCTCTCTCTCTCTCTCTCTCACACACACACACACACACACACACACACACACACACACACACACACACACACACACACACACATGCCCCTAGCCTCAAGGGCTCGCCCCCTCATTGTAGGGATTGACTTTGACTTCAAGCACATGCCTAGCTTGACCAAGCACCTTAGTCATCAAGCATCTCAAGCATAGGCCTAACTTAACCTAAGGTCTAAGGACTTTTACACTAACCTTTGGAGGTCTTTAATGAAGCTAACCCTAAGGTCTTTTAAGCTATACTATGCACACATTTTTCTTCATAGATCATCTCCTTGTGAGCCCTTACTGAGATGAAACCATCTCCTTTTGGCCCCGTGCTGAGCTTGGTCTAAAAGAACACATAACTATATTCTAGCTCTTGTTTCCCTTTAGTCTTCCCATATTAAATGATTAGTTTAACATGAGAAAACCATTTGTGTAAAGCTAGATATTAGATTTTATGACATTATCTCTCCCTTGAAACCATACTCGTGGTCAACTATGAGGTAGAGAAGATAAAGTCTTGGTCATTAGTCCATTTTTCATAGTGGGTAGAGGATCCTTTGTACCCTACAACATCATTCCATAATGGATAACTAGTCCATTTGGTGCTTAGGAGACGTAGCTACTGCAAGCACGTATGCTCTTTACTCCATATCATAGTTTCAAAGTAGAGTGACACTTTCTACTTGGTATTTGAGAGACTTCTTCAACACAAACATGATTCTAAGCATGCATACTACTTAAATTAGTGCACAATAAAAAGAGAATTAGTCTTATAAGACAAAAACATTGATCATTTAAAAGAAACATTTACCTTTGCTTACTCTAATGTAGCATTGACAAGGTTCATACTATCCTTAAGTTGTATTCCTGCCATCCATCTAACATCTTCAAAAGGATATTTTTTGAAATTAATAAGACACCGTCGGATAATCTTACCATGTCGTGGTACCGTGTCCTCATGTTGAAGGATAGCATCGGGTTGTAGCACCTCTTCTTGATCTTTGGGGTCTTCAATAATTGGGTTTGTCGGTGGCTCTCCTTTGTAAGGCTTGAGTAGGCTCAGATGAAAAGCATTGTGTATGAGCCAATGGTTGGGAAACTTAAGTTGATAAGCCATGTCATTGATTGGATTCAAGATTTGAAAGGGACCATAGTATCTTTTTGCTAGTTTAGCATAATAATTTTGATGGCTCATAGGATTTTTGCCCGTCGTTTGCCTCAATTGAGCCTTGGGAAACTTGATTCAAACCCAATCATTTTCTTTGAATGTTAAGGCCCTTTTGTGATTATTGGTAGTAGCTTTTTGCCTTTGTTGATAGATGGATATAGCCTCCTTAATCTTTTGGAAAGATTCTTGTAGGTCATGGCTATACTCATCAGCAGTGAAGATCTTCCCATGTACTTTAAGTAGCAAGGGACTTTTTGGTCTTCCCTATATGATCTCAAAAGGTGCTTTTCCCACAGTAGTATGGACAATATTATTGTACCCATAATCTACAAGGGGTAAGTACTTCTCCCATTGTGAGCGTTCATCTACTTTTGTAACATAAGTTTCTAGTAGATCGAGAATCGTATGATTGGCTTCTCACTTTGGCCATCCGTTTGTGGGTGATAGGCCAAAGAGAAATTCAATCTTGTACCTAGATTTTCAAAGAGATCCTTCTAGAAGTTATTGGTCATTCTCTGTTGATATGGAGTTGTGAGTAGAGCCAGGGTCAAATAGGATGAAGGCACCCTGCTCCCTCACCTTCCCCCAAGCATATGAAAGGGACGATCCTTTGCAATGAGCATGTTCTTTTGAAGCTTCAATCGTAGAAGCTCTAGGAGTCTCATTGCAGGCATTTCTTTTGGGGCAAGAACGATAGCCATGTCCTTGCTCCCCACACTGAAAGCAGTTATGATCTTTGCAAAAAACCTCTAACTCTTTAGAAGAGGGTTTGTTTTTACCTTTGTAAACTCCTTTCTCCTTGGCCTTGTTGTTGTTGTTGTTGTTGTTGGAATTGCCTTGGGAAGAACTTTGAGCATTGTTCTTCCCATTTGCATCATTTTGATCTTTGTTTTCCATGGGCTTGGCATTACTTTTAGCCCCTTGTTGGAAATTGATACGAGATGAAACCATAGTGTGGTGGATGACTTCGGTGATAGAACCAGGCCGTTGGGAGTTGACATACTCGGCCATTTCTTCAAGTAATCTTGCACAAAATTGTTGCTTTTTCTTGGCGAAGTCTATCTTTTGAAAGACTGTAGCTTTGAGATGTAAATCCCAAAACTTGACTACATATTTATGGATAGACTCGTGGGAGAGTAGCTTCAAGATTCTCCATTCAGTAAGCACTTTGTCCTTGGCATCAATTGCAAGGAATTGCTTCATTATGGAAACTCGTAGAGTTTTTCATGTGTTACCATATTCATGTGGTAGCGATGTGTGTGAACACACTTAGGACCGCCGAGGCATTTTGTCCCTCTTGAGGAGGTTTTTCCCCCCGTGCATTGTATATACGCCCATTCATTGTAGGGCTATCTATCTTTCCACTGCACACTAAGTAATATAGTCTCTATTGTGTGCCTTGAGCTTCCTTCATATTCTCCAAGCTGTGTGCGTTTCCCTGCAACCCTAATTCAACAATTGGTATCAGAGCAGGTTGCATCCTCCCGGGATTAGTCACAAGTAGCTCTAGCACACGCCTGCTCACTTTCTCCGATTTCAGTGAGCTTTGGCAAGAGTTCACAGATTTGGGGTCATTTCGGCCTCTCTTTCCACTGCAAGCAGTATTGCACAAGCTATTTCATCATTTTGTGTAGAATTTTTTTCAGTCCCATTTTCTGCATAACAGGTCCCTTACAGTCTTCTATGGTTTGTACTATATAGCACGTGTTGTTCTCGCTTCGTTTCTCCTCTTTTTGGGCAGTTTTCACATCAGGTGCAACATTTACCATGGCTGACAACAACACAGATGTGTTCAAGATGTTTGCTGTTGAGGACATATTGGATGGGGACAATTACCCTATGTGGGCTTACATGATGCAACATGTTCTTGTGTCAAAGGGCGTCTCAAATATTGTGTAGGGCATTGATGTATGTCCTGGTTTTGAGGTTGTAGGCGATGTTGAGGATGTTGTAGGTCTTGCTGCTGTTAGATTTGTTTTGCCTACGACAGAACAAGCTCGACAGAACAAGCTTGTTGGGATGTTAAGGATGCGCAAGCTCATGCGTTGATTGCGTTTTCTGTGAACCACACCATTACTCCTCACATTTGTTCAGCAAAATCTGCAAAACATGCTTGGGATTTTTTGGCTAGTCTTTATCCAAGCCGCAATGAGGCAAAAATTTCATTGTTGCGTAAAGAGCTGTTACCATATACATGTGCTAGTGATGTGTGTGAACATACTAGGACCGTCGAGGCATTTTTTTCCTCTTTAGGAGGTTTTTTCCCCCGTGCATTGTATATACGCCCATCACTCTAGGGCTATCTATCTTTCCATTGCACACTAAGTAACACACTCTCTATTGTGTGCCTTGAGCTTCCTTAGTCTTCTCCAAGCTGTGTGCATTTCTCTGCAAACCTAATTCCAACAATTGGTATCAGAGCAGGTTGCATCCTCCCGGGCTTAGTCACCAGCTGCTCCAACACACGCCTGCTCACTTTCTTTTCGATTTCAATGAGGTTTGGTGAGCATTCGCAGGTCGACAAATATTTCGCGCAAGCTCATAGAGCTCAATATGCTCAGATTTTTTATTCGGGCTCATTTCGGCCTCCGTTTCCACTACAAGCAGTACTGCACAGGCTATTTTGTTATTTTGTGCAGAATTTTTGTCAGTGCCATTTTTTGCATAACAGGTGCCTTACAGTGTTTTACGGTTTGTGCTATATAGCACGTGTTTTTCCCGCTTCGTTTCTCCTCTTTTCAGGCAGTTTTCACATCAGGTGCAGCATTTACCATGGATGACAACAACACAGATGTGTTCAAGATGTTTGCTGCTCAGGACAGATTGGATGGGGAAAATTACCCTATGTGGGCTTACATGATGCAACATGTTCTTGTGTCAAAGGGAGTCTGGAATATTGTGCAGGGCATTGATGTACGTGCTTGTTCTGAGGATGCAGGCGATGTTGAGGATGTTGCAGGTCCTGCTGCTATTAGAGTTGTTTTGCCTACGACAGAACAATCTCGTTGGGATGTAAAGGATGCGCAGGCTCATGCATTGATTGCGTTGTCTATGAAGCGCACCATTGTTCCTCACATTCGTTCAACAAAATCTGCAAAACAAGCTTGGGATATTTTGGCTGGTCTTTATGCAAGTCGCAATGAGGCTAAAATTGCTTTGCTGCGTAAAGAGCTAGAGTCAGCTGGAGTCTGTTGGACGGGTACGCCGCGACGGACGTCAGCATAGCGAGAACTCACCTAGCATATAATGTCAACTGAGGACGAAGCTCGACCCGCAGGCGCGTGGAAGCAAGCAAAGGGTGTCAACCTCGACTCGACTGACTAATGACTACTTCCTACAGAGATATCAACTCTACATGCCATCGGTTCTGTGAATGTGAGAGTCTCCTATGATGCTACCGCAAGCCAAAAGCCCATTAGACGTTCTCGAAACGTTACAAAACTTGAGGGATATCCTATCAACACCAATAGGCCACTCTCCCTAAGGTCCGTGACCAAAAAAACCTACTCAATACCCTCCGTGCAGAAAACGTGTAGGATGTCTGACCGGTTTTTACAGGTCGATGTTTTCGAAAACTAAAGTGCCTAATGTGTAGCTCTACTCGCTTTGATCGTGTGGATATGCTGAAATGCAAAAACGGACAACAGTTACTTACTGAAACTCCAAAAGTAGCTCGCGGGTAAATTTGCCAAAACACAGATGAACGCGTGTGATGTAAGCATCAACGCGTAGCCCTCCTCATGGGCAACTCACTGCTCCTCTCCGTTTGCGATTTCGACCACCGTAGCTCCTGTAGCACACACACACACACACACACACACTCTCACTCTCTTGCAGTCTCCCAACGACACAGAAGATCAGATTTATTAGAAGTATTTTTTACAAAGCTTTAGGTTTTGGCTTATATACTAAGCCTTAGAAAACCTAATGTCCGACCAAAATGACCTTATTTGTCCCTAGGCTTCTATAGAGCTTAATTACAACACCGTGAGCTGGCTTTGCTCATCCAACAAGCATCTGTGTCCAAAATACAATTGCCGACTTAAAATATGAAGTTCCCGTAAACATTACAAAAGTGGCCGTAATGGCTCAAAATGATAATAACGGGATATTTGATGATGTCCATGAGCTTGTATCTTCACATTACAGCATCCATCTTCGTCTTCATCACTTCATTGACATCTTTATTTGGAATCTTTAGAGAATCTTTGAGGGATCTTTATGGAATCTTTGTGGAAGCGTTGTTGAAAGGTTGACCTTTCAACACTCTCCCCCTCCGAAGTCTTGTCGTCCCCAACAAGACCCTATGTCTGCAGTGGCCTTGACGAGTGCTTCATGTTTTGGTGTTGGTTGAAGGATTTGTTGTTGCAGTTGCTTCTACCAGATGCTTTGTATGTTGTAGAGTTACCTTTTTCTTGTACATGTAGTGTAGTTGAAGCCATAGCTCTCCCCCTCCGATTGGTTGTTGTAGCGTGAATAGGTTGAGTGAGGTGTGTTGTAGCGTGAATAGGTTGAGTGAGGTGTGTTGTTGCAACAAGTATTTATCTTGGCAACTCTGTATTGTTTGTTCTTTGGGTGTCATCCTGCATGTGTACCTGTAATCTTGAAGCCTTTTTGAATTGTTTCTGGGCGGCTCCCCTTGGATCCTATAGATGATGAGCATGTAGTTGTTTGGGGATGTCGTTGGTCTGCTTTTCCGTGTTTGAATAACAAAGATAGTAAACATAAAATGTGGCGTATATTACAAAATGAAGGTCTTGGATACCTGGATAGGACTAAAGGGAAAAACCCAGTGGGAAAAAAAATGCCTTTAGTCACCATTAAATGTGAGGCTATATGTACTTATGTTTGATGTAACTGTTGAATTAAAGTACCTATGGCCGTATGGCTACTATTACTGGATATACAGTGGATAAGTGTTAGTATCTTGAAGTCAGAGTCATTGTTGTTGAGCAAATGCTTATGAAACCTGTTACCACTTCGTCATCGTCATTTTGTTGTGTAAGTGCATGGGTGGAACACAAATCGTGTCAAATACAAATGTCCAATGATGGGACATTATATATGCTTGCACAGATAGATGCATGGGAAACAATATGCGGTGCGAGAGGAGTTTGAATGGGTGCTTCCAGGAGTGAACGTAGCTAGAGAAGCAAAAATATATTTGACTTCAAGAGCTGCCGTTACTCGCAAGAAGCGTTTTTGTCGACGAGGTTTTTTCCACTCTCTCACTGTGTTCATGTGCGTGAGTGTTTTCTGGACTACTCCGCCACTCCACCATTTAAAATAGTAGACTTTGACTCTTATGCTCACCTTTTTCAGCATGAGTGACATGACTTTATGTATGCTCAACTCTCCAGCTTGAGCTTTAATCTAAATATCTAGACTCATAGACCACAAAGAATATTAAGACACGAAGCTTGGGTCTAATGCTTGCTCATTTAGTGGCTCAGCTGCCCGACTGTGGACTCTTATGCCATTATTTTTATGAAGACTTGACTTACTCTCGGGAGCTTTCGACCAAGAATAGGTTTTGAAATTCAAAACTCCCATCCTCGAAGAGAGGATTTGTAAAGGACCATACTGGCAATATTGGTTTCTTTTGCCATATCTGGGTGACCTTGGTTGTCAAAATTTCTTTTTGTTGTTGTTGGTCCCTTGGTTGAGAAGATTGGCTCGCTCCATTCCCCGTAACACTTTTTCTATCATGTCTTGACATTTCTTGAGAGCTAGAGATGACTTTAATCTTCTTCGTTATTTGTTGTTCTTTTGGTACCCATTTGTATCTGCATCGTGTGATTAGCATGTCTTTGCAGATATCCTTTGCCTTGACTATGACATTGTCCTTGATTTTGCCTTCCGTGAAATTGAGATTATTTTCAAGCTAAAGTCGTTTGCTTGAAGAATGTTTACCTGGCATCTTTGGTAGCCAGATTCTCCGATTTCCTTGATAGTAACCTTGTGCTTGAAGAATTGTAGATGGCACTTCCCATGATGTTTTTGATGCCGTATTGAGATGTACAAGAGTGCCATTTTTGGGATTATTTATCGATGAAGTCCTATGTTGGTATGAAGGCCAGTTGGATTTGAAATGTCCTGCATCCCTTTGGCGATATAAATATGAGCTTTGTTGCTTTTGGGGACGCTTTTTGAAACCTTTATCCACCACATAAGCCAAGGTCTGTGGTTTTGGTAACCAAAGTTTCTTTTGACCCTCATAATAGCCTTGCTCTGCTAAGCTGTAGTGGGAGGCTATCCATCCCATGTATTTACCTTTCGTCAATCGGCTAGGCTCATTTACCCATATTGGGTCCTTGACCTTGATTTCTTCAGCTTTGATGTAGACCTTTGAAGATTTTTGTCGACGATGATCTCGCAGTGTAGGGTATTTTGGTTGAAAGATTTTCTTTGGAGTCTGTCTTTCATGTGGAAGCATGTGGTCAGTTGATGTCGAAGCTCTGTCTTGAACTTTTCGGGGCTGGATTGAAGACTCTGATTTAAGGGGCTGCTTCTGTTGGTAGGACATTTGTGGGCTCATTTTGGCTTTGCCTTTGTTGGAAGCCGATAATCTTGGAGCAGTAGTAGGCTGGATTTCTTGAGAGCTAGTCGTGATAACCATTGTTGAAAATCCAGGTTCTTCTGCCAATGCTAGTTTCTGACTGTGACACTTTGATTCTTGATTTCAGAAGCTCTCTGTCACTATTTACTTCTTCTAGCACTTGAAGGTCATTCAATGGTGACTTTTCTTCTTGGAAATGTTTTGAAGCTTGTGTAGCAGGATGTTGACGTTTACTCTCTTCTTCTGATGCAATGGTCGCCGTGGCCTTTGGTTTCCATTGTTCCATGGGTTTTTGTAGAGTCTCTTCTTGAAAATATTCATTCATATCCTGTATTGCTTGTCCTTGGTAGTCAATCTTGGACTCATTCATTTCCTGTTCTTCTGTGCATTGTATGTCTTTAGTTACATCTTCTTTTAGCTTCTCATACTCTTTGATTTGTTCAATCACCAATGAAGAGTCCACAATAGAAAATTTATTTGGTAGACTTTCAGCTTCATCCATTGACTCTATTTGCATGTCTTCCACTTGTGACTTGGCACTAAGAATTTTTGTTACCTCTGCCACCTCTTCTTGTGTTGGCTCACTATCGTCAGAATCTTGGCTTCTTTTGCTCTCGAACCTTGAACTACGAGCTTCATCTTCATCACCTTGTGGATGCTCTGACTTGTCATCACTGAAGTTCCTTAAACGATCTTGAATCAGCTGATTCAATTGATCTTTTTTGAAAGCCTGATTCTCTATGATAATGTCGTTGACACCCTTGACTTCAAGCAACTGTGTCTTGAGCCTATCTTTTTTGCTCTACGACAAGATCTGCTTTTTCCCCGGAGATCTTGTTGGGGATTCTTTCTTCCGTTCCCTTGTTGTCACTGTCTGAACTTTGCTTTTGGCTTGTTGCTTCTTCTTTTCCATGTAGAGCTTTACTGGGTAGTCCTTCACTAAATGACCAATGGCACATTGGTCGCAATATGTTGTTATCTCAACATGTGCACCCTTTGGACGAGGTAGCTTTCCATAATACTGCTGATAATGGTTTCCTGTGGTATCTAGATACAGATATGACCTCTTCTTTTCATGCATGAATCTGTAGATTACGACTGACTTAGGTGTATCCACTGGCTTTGTCTCTTTATCCTTCATCATCTTGTCCTTGAGAAGCTGAAAATAACTTCCATTATTGCTTGTATACAAGATCAAATCACTATCCATGCTTTCTAGCAGTTGTGATGCTAACTCTTCCATCAGTATATGGTCTTTGATGTGGGGCTTCTGCATAGCCTTAGGGCTATGTTTTCGAGTTGATTTTGGCGAGTTCTGCACCGAGGGTGAAGATTGAACCGAATCTTTGTTTTCCGTTTCCCTTGATGGTGCTTTTGGACGGGGTCCAAGTATGTGACTTATAGGTTGCCCACAATTGCTAAACTCATCCATATTTTTCACATCGGCTATTTCATAGTGCCTATTGTATTTGTGGACCACAATGACATCTTGACCTGACCTTTTACATTGGGCATTGTGAATTTCCAGTGGTATCTCCTCCGGCTCGGCATCTTCCAATGCTTCTTGAAATCCCACTTGGACTCCTGAAAAGGACACTGCTTCTTGTAAGACTGGACTTCTTGATCCCACTCTTGAAGATATAGGGTCTCTTTGTTGAGTTTGAACTCCCACCATCCGAGAGGGTTTCATATCTGATGTTGGCATCTGTTTAATGCCTGATGATATGACTTCTTGTGCTTTGTTAAGTAGCTCTTGAGACCAAGCTAGTTCTTTTTGAAGTTGGGCTATCTTCATAGGTGATACTTCCGGCATATTCCTTGTTTGTGAAATTTGGTGTGTTTGTGCTTTTTCTTGTGCTGGTGCAGTGCACGAGACTTGTACCGTGTCTTTCCATGTTGTGCCTTGTGTTGTGCCACCCATTTGTGCAGTGACAACTGTAGTTGTTAACTCTTCCAAGTGCTTAGTTAGAGGTAAACCCATGACGAGATGGTATACATTACCACCTTTAGACATGTAGTCTTCTCCTCTCAAGCCAAACGCTTCTGCTATAAAGTAATGATTGTTTTCTACAGGAACTTCGTGACTTGAGACAGCCCTGTAGTATCGACCGTCTTCATCTCCATAGAGGGTACCAATTTTCCGTTTTCCATCTTGTGCTTTGTACAAAAAAATACTTGGAGGATATGCGTAGAGTTCTGTAAGGTGATCCTTGTACAACATTTCTATCTCATTGTCGATGTATTTTCCGTGCCTAATGTCAATTGATCCCAGACAGTCTTCCATGAAATCTCGATGTGGGTGTAGTACATTCTTCGCTGTTTCAACTTCCACATATTGAGATGTCCGAGTTTCCTTTGTATCTTTCTTTGTCTTGATGTACAAATTCCGATTGTCATCCTCATAGCATGGCAGTCCTTTGTAGTATCCAATCAGATAGATCCGAATTTGCTCTCTTGTAATCTCTGTGGATGTACTTGAAGCTTCTTCCTGACTGGTCTGATTCCTTTGAGACGCCATTGCTTTCGTCTTGACTCCCTTGTTGTACCTGTTTAGTGATAGCTCTAATTGCTTGCCTCAATGCTAATAAAAATTATTAGCACCCTTGTGTCGGTCTTTTTCGCTTGAGGTCCTTTAGCTTTTGTGGATGCCTTAATCTCTGAGTTTTCTGAATTGGGCTTTGCTTGAACTTCTTAGCTCCCTTTCTTGCCAAGGCTGATATTGACTTGTCTGGCTGCTTGCTTTGCCTAGAGCTTTTTAGCAGGCCTTGATCTAGTGGAAGCAGTGTGATAAGTTATGCAACTTACCACTATACTGCAACGACTGATCCCTTTGTAGCGATTCTTGAGTCGAGCTAACCTGTGTTCACTTTAGCACACAATCTGCAAAATTCTATTTAGCTGGCAAACTTTTTCACAATGAATGCAGAAATCCTTGATGTACCTTTGACGACCACACTTGTTCCTTGAGCACCTTCCAACGGGTGACCAATGGTTTTCCCAAAAGATAATTTCAATCTGCTAACTTAGCAGTCTTCAAAACCGTGACCGTTTCCTCATAATTCTTTCGAATTGTCGGTTTTAGACACCCCTGACTTCCGGATGCATTTTGAAACCTTAAACGACGTTTTTTTTTCAAATTTGAACTAAACGGTTGCCGTTGACATACATTTAGTTCAAGTTCTGCTCTAAGATCTGTAGAGTCGCTCTCAAGCTACGTTTTGATATAAAAACTTTTCCAGTTCGATACCGTTTGTGAAAGTTATGGCCAAAACAGTGAATTGTAGTTTAGAATGGTCAAAATGAAAGGAAGATTTGGGATCCTGTGACACTGTGAACACTCCTGTATGGTCAAAAGTACAGTTGGACCCTAAACTGGCCTAGACACATCCTACGCGTAGGATGTCTATATGCTCAGAATTTAACAAAATTTGGTCCAGAGACTCCCCTTAAGTCCAACAACACAATGGTATGCTCAGAATTTCCTTTGGACCTAAAAATGGCCTTGAGACATCCTACGCGTAGTATGTCTTTTTGCTCAGAATGACTTGAAATTTTCACCCCAGCTTCTCCTTGATGTGCTGATCACAGTGGTGTGCTCATAGGTTGGTTTGGAGTCCTAAATCAAGCTGGAGACATCCTACGCGTAGGATGTCTTTTTGCTCTGTTTCAGCTCAAACTTGCACTGTAGCTTCCCCTTGATATGCTTAACTCACAGCTATTTTTACTTTTTGATTCTGACACCGATAGGTTGGTCAAATGATCCAGACTCTGCTCCAGAAGCCTGATGTCTGCTCTGATGAATTTCCAAGTCAAATCAGCTCCAAATTGGACCAAATTTGACTAGGAGGCTTGCCTAAGGCTATACAACACCCTGCTATGTCCACAGTTTGAATTTGGCCTCTAAATCATGCCTTAGACATCCTACGCGTAGGATGTCTAACTGCTCAGATTTGCCCCAAATTTGAACCACAGACTCTCCTTAAGGTGATGATCACTGTGGTATGCTCAAAATTAAGTTTGGAGTGCAAAATCACACATATGACATCCTACGCGTAGGATGTCTTTTTGACCTGTTTGATCCCAGACTTGACTCAAAGCTTCCCCTTAATGTCAGCAACACAGTGGTATGCTTAGAGTTTGATTTGGATTTCACCCTAATTTTAGTTGTTCTAGTCTTTTTCAGTCAAAAGTGCTAAAGTCTGCTTAGGACCCCCGTTTCTCCCCCAAATGAGATGAAAACTCTCTCACTCACTCAATATATCATGCAGATCATGCTCCTGCAGCCATCCTATGGTTTTGGTCTTGGAATAATGCCTTGGCACAATTTGGGTAGGATGTCTGGCAATTTCAGTCTATCTGGCCTTATCCTATCAAGATATGGTCAAGTTCCCCCTTCCAGGTGAAAATAGGGTAAAACCTACCTTCTGAACACAATGGTCAACTCAGAATTTCAAAATTTCCACCAGATCACCCTGTAGACATCCTACACGTAGGATGTCTTTTTTTCTCAGAATGGACTTCTGTTTCTACCCAAGGTGCTTCTTGATGCATATAACAAGATTATGTGATCACAACAAATTTTGGATGTCAAAATTGCTCAGAATCACCACTTTTGGGAAAATATTTCTCTGAAAGAGTAACATCCCCTTAACTCTCAGTCTATATGTCCAAATGACATGAGCTTTGGTGTGTGTCCAACACAACATGCAGAATATGGGTATGATGCCAAAACTTGATTTTTGCTTCCAGAATCACTCTCTAGACATCCTACGCGCGTAGGATGTCTACTGATGAAATTTGTGGCAAAATTCATCCACAGGCATCCCCAAGTCTTGAGCACTACTTTTCAAGCATTCCTACCAGTTTTATGCAAAATTGTGCTCAGAATCTTAAGTTTCTTGTTTTCGCGTTTTTGACACTTTGTCTTTGGTCTTTTGGGTGTCAAGAGTTGGTCAAAACTTTAGTTTCAATGTATACTTAGGGTAACCCCCCCCTTCTGAACACACTGGTAACCTCAGTTTTCCAAATTCCCTGCCAAAAGTGCCCTAGAGACATCCTACGCGTAGGATGTCTACTATTTTAAAATGCAGATTTTTTTCTGGCAGTAGTACTCCCTATGCTCTGTAGAGCTCTCAGCAATAATCACATAAAATTTTTAGAGTTCAAATCAGCTTCCAAACACAATTTACCGTGTTTCCTACTTAGCGTTTCCCACTTCTCTGATGAGCCTAACAGAAAATAAGACATGCATAAAGTACTCTAGATCAACAATCAAGATATCCTACTTACCCTACTCCTACTCATCATGTGAGATGGTGATTTTGATGCCTTGGTTGCTTCCTAGCCTCACACAGACTCTCAAGTCAACCTACCACCACATCTACCACTCCAACTCCTACTCTCTACACCACAACCAACTACTACCTAATACTACCTAAGACGAAGGATCTAGGCCAGACACACGCTCCCTAGACTCCCTCTAAGACCAAAAGAGTCCACAACTCTCCGATCCTATCTAAAAGAATGAATATAATCTGGCAAGCCAGAGGGACCTCTATCCTCAAGGACTAGTCTCGGTCACATACTTAGGGCCCTCGTCCCCGGCAGCGACGCCAATGTTGGACGGGTATGCCGCGACGGACGTCAGCATAGCGAGAACTCACCTAACATATAATGTCAACTGAGGACGAAGCTCGACCCGCAGGCGCGTGGAAGCAAGCAAAGGGTGTCAACCTCTACTCGACCGACTAATGACTACTTCCTACAGAGATATCAACTCTACATGCCATCGGTTCTGTGAATGTGAGAGTCTCCTATGATGCTACCGCAAGCCAAAAGCCCATTAGACGTTCTCGAAACGTTACGAAACTTGAGGGATATCCTATCAACACCAATAGGCCACTCTCCCTAAGGTCCGTGACCAAAAAAACCTACTCAATACCCTCCGTGCAGAAAACGTGTAGGATGTCTGACCGGTTTTTACAGGTCGACGTTTCCGAAAACTAAAGTGCCTAATGTGTAGCTCTACTCGCTCTGATCGTGTGGATATGCTAAAATGCAAAAACGGACAACAGTTACTCACCGAAACTCCAAAAGTAGCTCGCGGGTGAATTTGCCAAAACACAGATGAATGCGTGTGATGTAAGCATCAACGCGTAGCCCTCCTCATGGGCAACTCACTGCTGCTCTCCGTTTGCGATTCCGACCACCGTAGCTCCTGTAGCACACACACACACACACACACACACACACACACACACACACACACACACACACACACACACACACACACACACACACACACACTCACTCTCTCGCAGTCTCCCAACGACACAGAAGATCAGATTTATTAGAAGTATTTTTTACAAAGCTTTAGGTTTTGGCTTATATACTAAGCCTTAAAAAACCTAATGTCCGACCAAAATGACCTTATTTGTCCCTAGGCTTCTATAGAGCTTAATTACAACACCGTGAGCTGGCTTTGTTCATCCAACAAGCATCTGTGTCCAAAATACAATTGCCGACTTAAAATATGAAGTTCCCGTAAACATTACAAAAGTGGTCGTAATGGCTCAAAATGATAATAACGGGATATTTGATGATGTCCATGAGCTTGTATCTTCACATTACAACATCCATCTTCGTCTTCATCACTTCATCGACATCTTTATTTGGAATCTTTAGAGAATCTTTGAGGGATCTTTATGGAATCTTTGTGGAAGCGTTGTTGAAAGGTTGACCTTTCAACAGAGTCAAAGATTATGCATGAGGAAGATGATATGGACACTTTCCTTGTTGCTGGTGTCAAGGATATCAATGAGCATCTTATTTCTGCAGGTGAAGTCATTTCAGACAGTTCCCTTGTGCAGACTGTTCTTGATGCCTTGCCAAATTCTTACCAGACTTTTGCTAGTACTTGGAGACTTATGACCCAAGGAAATCCTGAAGTTGTCAAGTTTGATGCATTATGCACAATGCTATTGCAAGAGTCACTTTCTAGAAAAAACAAGACTAGGGAGCGTGCAGTTGAACAGGCTTTTATTGCTTCTCAAAGAAAGGGTGGTAACAACAATGCAGCCACTTCTTATGGTTCTGTTGCAAGTGGAAAAACTTTTGTTCCTAATGCTTCTGCTGGCAGCCATTCCTCTGGAAATTGTGGTGATAAGGGCAAAAAGAAGATGCGTTGCCATTATTGTAAAGCTAATGATCACTTGATCAAGCATTGTCCTAAGTTGAAGGCCAAAGAGGCTAAGAATAAAGAGGGTGGTTCCACTGCAAATGCTGGTTCCACTACAAATGCAGCCATTGTTGAGTCTTCTTTGAAAGGAGACTGTGTTGCTGATGTTGATGCAGAATGGGCTTTTAGCCCAGAGTGCACTTACAATCCTACTGTCAATGATGCATGCTTGTCAGTTTGCTGCAGATTCACATGTGTGGTATTTCGACAGTGGTGCTACAAAGCACATTACCTCACATGGTGAATTGTTCACCTCTCTCGAGTCTCTCCCTCATGGGAATTCAGTCACTTGTGCCAACAATGCCTCTTATCTAGTTCAAGGAGTTGGAAAGATTGTGCTTATTGCTACAAATGGCAGTTCCTTCACAGTTGTTGATGCACTTTATGTACCTGGGATCAAGAAGAATCTCTTGTCTGTATCAGCACTTGGTAGACTTGTACTTGTAGTCAAATTTGTGGATGACAGATGTACAGTTCATGATCTCAGTTTTGGGGCTTTTGTGCAGTGGGCTCTATAGGCTCACTTTGTATGACAAGTGTCGACAAAATTTTGCAAATACAGTTGTAGATTCAAGGACTATTTCAGATGCAAAACTTTGGCATGCACGTTTTGGTCAGCTAAATTTTGCTAGTTTGCTGCGTTTGCAGAAATCTGATATGGTTGCTTCTTTACCGCCTCTTGAAGCACCTGTCAAACATGTTTGTGAAAGGTGTATTTTGGGTAAGATGCAGCGTTCTAAGTTTCCAAAGGATGGTTCAGTTTGGGCCACATGTAGGTTGCAGCTTGTGCATAGTGATGTTTGTGGGCCCATGCAAACTCTGTCCTTGGGCAATTACCTGTACTTCGTGACTTTCATTGATGATTACTCCAGGCATGCATGGGTATTTCCGCTTAAAGAGAAGTCCGAAGGTTTTATGTGCTTCAAACAATTTCTGGCTATGGCTGAAAAGGTATCAAAATGTACTATGGGCACCCTCCGTTCTGATAGAGGGGGGAATATATGTTTCAAGAATTTAATGCATTTTTGGCTAGTCGTGGGATAAAACACCAATGTACAATGCCTTATACACCTCAGCAAAATGGTGTTGCTAAGAGGAAAAACAGGTCACTTACGAAAATGGCATGATGTATGGTCAAAAGTCAAGCTTTGCTGCATTCTTTTTGGCTTGAGGCCATCATGTGTGCCACTTATGTACTTAACAGGTGTCCTACAAAAGCTTTGCAGTCTATTACTCCATATGAAGCATGGAATCATAGAAAGCCTTCTATTGAGCACATGCGTGTTTTGGCTGTTTGGCATATGCTTTGGTGCCACAAACACAACGTAGAAAATTGGATGATAAGGCTGTCAAATGTATTTTTGTTGGTTATAGTGCTGAAAGAAAAGGTTACAAGCTGTATCATCCGCAAACAAAGCGTATTTTGGTTTCATGGGATGTAGTGTTTGTGGAAGATTCTGTTTAGCCCTTGCTGTCATGTACTAGAGACAATAATGTAAGCTCATGGGACATTTATGATACTTTGTTGCCTCTTTCAATGGTGGAAATACGAATGTAAATTCCAATGAGGAAAATGTACAGCCTATGAGGGTTTCAAACAATGTTATAGATCAGCCTATTACTGATGCAGATGTACATGATGTACTTGATGAGGAAAGGGCTGAAAATGAGCAGGCTAGAGGTATGCCAAAATGGCTGGTGCACACTTTGCGTGACAATAAATTGGATGTACCTTTGTCTAGTTGTACTCGTTCAGGCTCTCGCCATGCATCTTATGCATCAGATTGTTATGCTTTGGCTGTGTCTAGCTTACATGATGTTGAGGAACCTCTATCTTTTGATGAAGCACAGAATTCAGAAAATTGGATGGCTGCCATGCAATCAGAATATGATGCACTTATAGAGAATGACACATGGACTTTATGTGATTTGCCTCCTGGAAAAAAGGCCATTGGTACGAAGTGGGTTTACAAGTTGAAATGCAAGCCGGATGGTGAGATCGATCGCCATAAGGCTCGACTTGTTGCAAAGGGTTATGCACAACAAAAAGGCATAGATTATGAAGAGACTTTTGCTCCCACTTGTTGTATGACTACTGTGCATTTTGTATGTGCATTGGTAGCTCATTTTGGTTGGGATGTACATCAATCAGATATTGTTACTGCTTTCTTGAATGGTGACATATTTGACGAAGTTTATGTAACGCAGCCACGCGGTTTTGTCAAGAAAGGACAAGAGGACAAAGTGTGCAAATGTAACAAGGCTTTGTATGGGTTGAAGCAATATCCTCGTGCTTGGTATGAGAAAGCTGACACTCATTTGGTCAAACAAGGCTTTTGTATCAGTCCAACAGAAAGCATATTGTATGTAAAGCGTGAGGGTGATGTACTTCTCATTGTGGTTCTTTATGTAGATGATTTGTTGATCACTAGACCAAATGAGAGACATATTGGTGAATTTAAGGCTGATTTGAATGCTACTTTCAAGATGAAAGATTTGGGGCTCTTGCATCATTGTTTGGGTATACAGTTTAAGCAGTGTGATGGTGGTATTGCCTTATGTCAGAAAAGTTACATAGAAACATTGCTATGTAAGTTTGGACTTGAGGATTACAAACCTATTGCCATTCCCATGGAAACAGGTTTGAAATTGAATCTTCATGATGCTGGTGATCCTGCAAATGTCACTCTTTACCAAACTGCTGTTGGATGCCTCATTTATGTATGCAACACGAGGCTAGATATTCAATTTACAGTCTCACAGGTCAGTAGATTTATGCATAGCCTAGGGTCTAAGCATTGGCAGGCTGTTAAGAGATTTTCCGCTACCTTAGTGGCACTTTACATCTTGGCTTGTTTTATCCCAAGGGGGGATCATTGCCACCAGACTTACATGCTTTTTCAGACTCAGATTGGGTTGGCTGTTTTGACACGAGAGTGTCCACAAGTGGTTTTTGTTTCATGCTTGGTAGTTCATGTATATCATGGTTGAGCAAGAAGCAACCTACTGTGGCCACTTCAAGTTGTGAGACTGAGTACAGGGAAGTCTTCACAGCTACAATTGAGTGTGTATGGCTCAGACGCCTTATGGCTGATTTGGGTGTTGGACAGGACACTACCAACACTATCTACACTGACAGTCAGAGCGCATTGGCAATTGCGAGGAACCCAGTTTTTCATGCTCGCACAAAGCACATTGAGGTGCATTACCACTGTCAGGGAGAGGCTCTCAGCAAGAGAGATCAGCTTGGCTTATGTGCCAACACAGGACAACCTTGCAGATCTTTTCACAAAGGCATTGTCTTGTGAGAAGCTCAAAGCTTTCCGCAAAGCTTTGGGCTTGCTCCCCTTTGTGGACTGATCATGTCCTCAGGGCATGGCACTTCCCTTTACTCATGTGCCAACTATCGTTCACCGCATCACTCTAGGGGGATTTGTTACCATATACATGTGGTAGTGATGTGTGTGAACACACTAGGACCACCGGGGCATTTTTTCCCTCTTTAAGAGGTTTCTCCCCCCCTGCGTTGTATATACGCCCATCACTCTAGGGCTATCTATCTTTCCATTGCACACTAAGTAGAACACTTTCTATTGTGTGGCTTGAGCTTCCTTCATCTTCTCCAAGTTGTGTGCGTTTCTCTACAACCCTAATTCCAACAAGAGCTAGAGTCTAAGATTATGCATGAGGAAGATGATATGGACACTTTTCTTGTTGGTGTCAAGGATATCAATGAGCAACTTATTTCTGCAGGTGAAGACATTTTGGACAATTCCTTTGTGCAGACTATTCTTGATGCCTTACCAAATTCTTACCAGACTTTTGCTAGTACTTGGAGACTTATGACCCAAGGAAATCCTGAGGTTGTCAAGTTTGATGCATTATGCACATTACTGTTGCAAGAGTCACTTTCCAGAAAAAACAGGACTAGAAAGCGTGCAGTCGAACATGCTTTTATTGCTGCTCAAAGAAAGGGTGGTAACAACAATGCAGCCACTTCTTATGCTTCTTCTGCAAGTGGAAAATCACCTGTTCCTAATGCTTCTACTGGCAGAAATTTGTCTAGAGATTTTCGTGATAAGGGAAAAAAAGAAGATGTGTTGCCATTATTGTAAACCTAATGATCACTTGATCAAGCAATGTTGTTGATTGGGATATTGATGAGTCTAATTATTTGTTGACTCTGATTATTGCTAAGTCTGATATTCGGTCAATCAGATTATTGGTGAGTCGGATGTTGGTTAGTCAGATGTTGGTCAATTAGATCTTGGTGAGTCGGATTCTGGATTACTGCTACCGAGTCTGATATTTGTCTGAAGTCGAATTTTAGTGTTGAATCAGATTTCTACTGAGTCTAATTTCTACTGAGTCAGATATTTTACCAATAACTTCTTTTGGGTAGTTACAAATGTTTCATACTGGATACTTTAGGTGTTGAGGCTACGCCTTGTAGAAAGGATTCGTGGTCATGTAGTTATGTGTATTCTCTTGATGAATCAATCAATCAATGATATGTTTGTTGCTCTATCTGATCTACTTTTGTGTTGTATTCTGTTGAATCTGAATTTGCCTGTGTGAGTTTTGATATTCCTGAACTTTGTTTCTTGAGTTTTTTCTATGTAAGAAATGGTGTGTGGGAGTCGTGTGTGATGTAAGGTGTTCTTCTTCATGAATACATTAGGGTTTTGTACTTTGTCTGAAATTTCTTGTGTGTAGTCTTGCTCTGATAGAATCCAATTCTGATGTATGTGAGTGTGTGAATTACCTACCATTACATGTTTTATTCATGTGTTGATGAACCCCAACACATTTGGCGATCCCGCTGCATCTCTTTGTCTGCTGCCCCTGTTTTTGTGCTACACCTGTTTAACTATTGTGAGATGATGCACTTCAGAGAGACCATTTGATGTTGATTAGGGGGGAAGCATGAGAGACTGTGATTGTAGAGCGGATGGTGGAAGCATCTGTTTTTGTGCTACGCCTGTTTGGCTATTATGAGATGATGCATTTCAGAGAGACCATTTGATGTTGATTAGGGGGAAGCATGAGAGACTGTGATTGTAGAGCGGATGGTGGACAATGTGGTTTCTTGGAAGCAAAGATAGATGAAGCAACGTACCACGTGAGAGGAGCAATAGGGACAATGTGAAGGGCTGCAAGAAGACATAGGATCCAATTTGCTAAATCTGAATCTGCAAGTTCAACTTGATTCTGATGAATCAAAAGTTGAAGTTGATGAATTCAAATCTATTTGTGTTGCTGAATCAAATCCTAGAGATGCAACTGAAGCTGAGATTTATTTCAGACCACTGAGCAGCGCACGAAACCTTGAGGATTTTGGAGTATTTCAAGTAAGAGTTATTTCAAATATTCACAAAGTTTACCTAAATTTCTAATTTTAGAAGTTGTATAGCATGATGAAGCAACTAAATGTCAAGATGGGAGTGGATCTAGGTACTGTATCCTATGCTCTCCACTTCCGGATTACATGTAGTCTCAATTCAGTGTGGTGTACTGAATATGAGGGCTAACTTGTTATGTGATTTTTGAATTATGAAAATGGGTAAGAAGAAGAAGAAGAAAAGAGTTGTGAAATTTGTGGGAAGCATGACTCTATCATGGGTGATTGTCCTTATTTGAGTGTAGATTGTACTAAGGGAGATGCTTGCAAGTATTTTTGTATGGCTGATTTGTGCACAAAGGTCTTGCAAGTTGTCAAGCGTTGTCATAAAGCATCATCAAGGGGGAAGTTTTGGGTAGCCGAGGAGAAGTTAGATGACTTGGAATATCTACTTGAAGATGCATTGGAGTATATTTATGAATACAAGGGTAGAAGACTGAAATCTTGTTCTACCAAGAAGGGAATCAACTTTTTGCAAAAGGCATGTTTGTATTTCAGAGAGAAATTTGAAGAGGAGTTTGAGGTTGGTGAGAGTAGTGATGATGAGGAAGAGGAGTGGAGTTACCCAATGGGAGTGTCAACAAGTCAGGAAAGGGAGTACCAGTGGGAGGATTGAGGCAAAGGAGCCACCAAGGATCCATAGATACCCCTAAAGCGGCATCAGATATTCCACCAAATGGGAAAATTCTTCAGCATACACATTCAAACAACCAAAACGATGATGAAAACATGTGTGAAAGCACTGTTTTTGCATTAGATGGTCTCAACTTTGAAAATTCAGCCTGTAAATCAAATCACATTCAAGTTCAAAGCACTCCTAGATAGAGAGCACTTTGATATTGCAAAAGCCATTATTTTTGCAAGTTTTTTTGATCTATTGGGGCAACATGAAAACACAACCTCAATGCATGCTTCAACTCACCACGATAGGACTGAAAATCAACAAAAATCAGATGAAGGAAGTCACAATGAATATCCACAACTTCATATTTCAAGCAAAGGAAATGAAATCAATGCTACTATGTTTGTCATTGCTCCTGACCAAGTTTTTTCTCCAATTTTGAAGATTGAGAATTACTGTGGAAGTGATCCCATAGATCAGAATGGGAAATTTTTAATAGGTGGAGTGGATCAAAATCAGATATCTACACTTCTTGATCCAAATTTCAGCATTCAACAAGACTTTTGCAGAGAGCAAGCTTCAATATCAGACAAAGAGGCTTTGCAAAACTCTGACTTTGTTTCAAAACATCTTTCAACTATTCAAGGGAACAATTTCAAAGTGGGAGATGATTCAAAAACAATGTCGCAAGGACTTGATTCAAATTTTGATGTGATGAAGCACACTCCAGGGTTCCTTCATTTTGCAATGCAAGGTCAAAATAGTAAGCCAAATGAAGTTATGTTCGCTGATTTTGAAGCTTATTTCTCTCAAATGGAAGATCATGCATATTTTCCTGAATGCCAACAAGAGCATGCTGAAATGCAAGGCGTTGATTAGAATTTCCTGAGGCAAAACTTGAGAAAACTAATGAAAGTGGGTTTTTGGAGCCTAACTCAGATTTTGAAGCAAAGTATCAATGTTCTGAGATGTTGCAGATGATGAAGAAGCTTTGCTTGATGGTTGCAAAGAGGTTTTTTCATCTTGAACCAATTCTAGGTCATTTTATGAAGTGAAATTTGATTTGTTGGAAGTGTTATTTGCTGCAAATTGGTGGCTAAAGTTGATTATGGACATGTATCTCAACTGTTTTAGCTTGTTCTCAAAGTCAAAAGTTGCAAATAGTCAAATTTTTGGAGTTTTTCAAGATCAGATTTCTATGTCTGAAGTGCATATTGCTGATTTTCTCAATGAAGAAGTTGCAAATCAGATTTTACAGATCCTAGATGTTGAGGCTGATGACTCAATGATCCATATTTCATATTGTTTAAATTAGATTTTGCAGATTGATGATATGACAAAGATGGTTTTTTCCTTGATTTTGCAAAAGTCACGTGGAAATCAAAGGGATATGATATTTTGGATATTTTTCATGATAAAATTATAGAGTTTGTTGAGTGGAATGATTGTTTCCAATGGAAGCAGTTGTTTTATCTCAGATCTGCCTTTTGATTTTTAAGAACAAATATTTATGGATCATATTTTATTTCGATGTTGGGAGCATTATGTCTTTATGCATAGGTTGTTGAAGGTTGAATATGCATATTTTCAGGTTCAAGGAGGTTTGAAGATACAACATTATATTCAGGTTTTGGTGCCTGAATTGCAAAAACCTGATTTTCAGAGTCTGATTCTGATGTTTTAGAGGTTGCAAAGACTGATTCTACTAATGTTTACTTCATTATCTTGGAGAATGGACATACTTATTCAATTTTGGTTTCATAAGTTCATTTTGTATAAACTCTCATGGAAGTATCTTTACTTCGTGAAATGGCACAATGGTGTAATCCCTTGGGAAATGTTTGGGCGATAGTTCTCTCTATGATGCATTTTGTGTACCTTGGTTTAAGTACCAGAAACTACACTTTGCTTCGTACGAAGATTCTAGCATTGAGTTTTTCATAGTGCTGTATGGTGTATTTGTATATCTTGGATTAGGTTCCAGGAACTATAATTTATACTATATAGTAACTAGGGATTTTTGAGATAGTTACAACTATTTCGTGTTGGATACTTTAAGGGTTGAGGCTATGCCTTGTAGAAGGGATTCGTGGTCATGTAGTTATGTGTATTCTCTTGATGAATCAATCAATCAATGCTATGTTTGTTGCTCTGTCTGATCTACTTCTATGTTGTATTTTGCTCAATCTGAAGTCATTTGTGTGAGTTCTGATATGCGTGGAGTGTTTCTTGAGTTGTTTCTATGTAATAAATGGTGTGTGGGAGTTGTGTGTGATGTAAGGTGTTCTTCTTCATGAATACATTAGGGTTTTGTACTCTATTTGAACTTTCTTATGTGCAGTCTTGCTCTGACAGAATCCAATTTTGATGTATGTGAGTGTGTGAATTGCCTACCATTACATGTTTTATTCATGTGTTGATGAACCCCAACAAATGTCCTAAGTTGGAGGCCAAAGAGGCTAAGAAGAAAGAGGGTGGTTCCACTGCAAATGCTGGTTCCATTGAAAATGCTAGTTCCACTACAAATGCAACTATTGTTGAGTCTTTTGTGAAAGGAGATTGTGATGCTGATTAGTAATGTTGATGCAGAATGGGATTTTAGTGCAGAGTGTACCTATAATCTTGCTGTCCATGATGCATGCATGTTAGTTGCTACAGATTCACATGTGTGGTATTCTGACAGTGGTGCTACAAAGCAATTACCTCACATCGTGATTTGTTCACCTGTCTTGAGTCTTTCCCTCATGTCCAACAATGCCTCTTATCCGGTTCAGGGAGTTGGAAAGATTGTGCTTACTACTGGAAATGGCAGTCCTTTCACACTTGTTGATGCACTTTATGTACCTGGGATCAAGAAGAATATTTTGTCTGTATCTGCACTTGCTAGATTTGATCTTGTAGTCAAATTTGTGGATGCCCAAATTGTGAAAAATTTGTAGCAACAGATTTGCCATGGTGTTACCATCAGTTTTTTGTTTGACTGTTCAACTTCAAAGCCCTTGGCCACCGCACTTCAAAATTATTGGGTGCCTTCCCAAAACCAGTCATTTGGAGCTTTCCTCCCAAATTTGAAGTTTAAACTCTAAGTTTTGAAGTTACAAAACTTCCATATTGAGGAAGTTTTGACCTCAAGGATTAATGACTATCAGGAGTTAGCCCCAAATTTTTCTCAATTGAACACTCTTTAAAACCTTGGAACTGTGGGAATTCATCAACAAACCCGACAAGATTTTGAAGAATGCTTCTTTGTTTTGCGAACTCTTTTGCTGATTGCCATCTGTTATTGGGAAAATGGAGTTTGGACACCAAAAAAATCAAAATTTTTTGCATACTAACCTACTCAACCGATCGTCGATTTTCAAACTTACCTTGGTGCGTTAGCACTTTAGATTGGTACTGAGGTAGGTATATTTGAGCTAGATTCATTGTCAAAACATATTAACTTGGCTCTTAATATGGAGAAAAAGAAAGTTGATGCAGTTTCAAATTGGGACTGACCCAATGTTTAGGTAGTTTTCTCCTTCCTAATTACTCATGATGCATTGAAAAAAAAAAGTTTCCTACCTATTCATGAGCAATAACATCGCTCCGTTGGGTAAGTGGCACATCTTCATTCATCAGGGCCTTTCCTTTGCCTTTACCATCACTGGTTTCGATTTCGTGATCGTGTGATCCACCATAGCGAGTTCTCTTGAGTGCCATTCCCACTACTAGATACTTAACTTAACTTGAAAAGTTGTAAGCTAAAGTATAAGAATCCAATGGAAGTAGGGTAAATGATTATAAGCGTTTTAATTCCAAAACATATATGGTTATTCCACACATCAAACCAAAAATATATGCTTGCTTAATCCTACCATAATCTTATGAGCATTATAACCTATACACTAATCACATGATTAATCACTTATATCCACTTGCAAGAATAATCCATCATTTTAGTCGGACAAAATTCGTGAATATGATTAGCTAATTCATGCAAGCATCTAGGTTACATTGATGAAGAATTGTGCATGCAGTTAACACAATTGATTATATAATCGAGCAGTGAGACCTTCATTACTTTGTAATGTAGAGAAATTGCCATAAAATAGGTATAATGATTGTTGATTTCCAATTGAGGATATGTAAATAAGAGTATAGCATTTGATAATAGAGTAGAAATTGGAAAGGATTCCAATTGAGAGAAGAGATTGATAATAACTTGATTAAATAATAGATTTACATTACTCAAATGTGCTTTGGAGTTATTGATCTCTCAAAGCTTTGATGCGATAGTCACCAAGTTGTTTGCCACAGCAGCGGAGCTCCCTTCTCCCAAGTGTGTTCAAGTGTGTGTAAAATTGAGTGGGAATGCCCTTTATATAGAGTTTGGAGGTTCCTTGTTGCCCAAATCATCCCCATACCTCCCCTACTCCCCCCCTCTTGCTAAAAGCATGTGTAGAGGTGTCACAAGCTCCCACTTAGTCATTAGAGGTGTCCCTCTTTACCCTTTTGGGTGATACACCTCATGTACTTACCCAGTCAACTATACCATAAGAGATGGGTCCATGGCTATGGATCATTTATGGACATTCATGGACATACATACACAGGCACATACATGTCCATGCACATGCATACATATACATACCTTAGACTTAGGAATTAATTTATTAACACTAGATGAAAATTAATTGTCTAGAGTGAGCTTAGCTTATGAGAATTTAATTCTGAAAGTTTATATTAAAAAATAAGCTTGAGGATGACAAGCTAAGGTGTCAATGCACACACCTGCTATATTTAGCAGTTTTGGAGCAGACATCTATTTTTATGAAAATTCAAGACGGGGTAGATTTAGATGAGACGGTCGTGTCTAGGTGGGTGCAAGCACCTCAAAACTTACTATATTTGGACAAAAATGATAAAAAAGTAAAAATTTTATTTTTGAAAAGCTTACATCAATATATTCATCATTAGTACATCAAAGGTGGAAAAACTGCCAAAAATAGAAACTTTTTATTTATGACCAAAATGGCTTGATATTAATCCTTTTCATGGGAATCCCCTATGCAAGGGTGCCAGAGACCTTACATAGAGAGAGAATTTCCTTCTTCTTCTTCTTTCCATGAATGAGAGAGAAGATCTAATGGGAATAGTGATGGAGAGCTTGCACCACTCCGTATAATAACTACGTATTGCCGTGCGATGGTAGTCACAAATGTCGGTGCTGAAAACTGAGCTCTCTATGCCAATTTATAGATGCTGGGTGAGGCAGAGTGTGTCCCAAGGCACCAAGTAGCACCCCCTTTGTGGCCTAGAGTAGCTCCTACTTTTGGGAAATTTTTCTATAAACATGGCTTTGCTTTTGGCAGTCAATTCTCCCACTTATCTTTCAATTTTTACAGTGAGATTGATTAATTGGACAGTATCTTATTAACTAATGTGACCATGACTAAACTATGCTGCATCATAATGCCTTGACATAATTATGACTTTCCCGTATTGCCCCATTGTATTTGTGGTGGCGCTTTAAAAAAGAAAAAGTCTCGTAAAAATCTCGTTTCTTTATCGAATGGTCGTTTTTATACCCAACGGTGACTAAAAATAATATTTTTATATTTAGGCCAACCTAGAAAGCACGTTGCTTTTCAAAAAACCAAAAAGCTTAAAAAGCTAAAAATAGTGTAAAAAGAAAAAGAAAAAAGCAAATTTTTTTAAAATTGAACCACAGGTTTTCCTTGTCCACCAAAACAAAAAAGTGGGTTCGCTTTTCACTAAAAAGTACTAAAAATCATGAAAAGATAAAAATAGCGTGAAAAGTAATTGAAAAGCAGATTTTTACAAAATTGAATAGTAGCTTCCTCGGGACTCGTAGATTAAGGATCCGGCCCTACTTTTTGCAAAAAAAAAACCAAAAAGCATGAAACAGCAAAAAAAAATATTTTTTTCAAAATTGAACCAAATGTCTGTCTAACCTACCAAAACATGAAAACTACATTGCGTTCATTTTAAAACCTTACAACATTGTCAAACAAGCATTTTAAACCAAAATGATAAGAAGCGGATATTGGAAACTATTTTTCTTATTTTTAAAAGAGATAAAAAAATCAGGGATCTTACATCCTCCCACACTTGAAAAGTTCAACGTGTCCTCACATCAACATGAAGTCTGGATGATATAGTCTCATGACATCATCACATTCCCAAGTAGCATCTTCCTTAGGAGATGTTGATCATTTGACAAGTTATTCAATAATGGCCTTATTACAAAGAGGTTTAGTTCTGATTTGAAGAATCACTTCAGGGTATACTTTAAAAGTCCAATCAATGCAAGTAGATAATAGAGAATCATCAATAATGTGATTTAGATCAGGTACATACAGCTGATGTGAAAAACATCATGAGCTTCTTACATTTACCCATTGATACAGAGCTACGTTTAGGTTTTACTCTAAATTATACCATATCCTCTTCTTCAAAGAGTCGAATAGATCGTTTAGGGTTAGCATAACTTATCTGTCTATCTTTATGTATTAACGCACGAGGTCCTTCTCCAATTACATATCATCCAACATATCTTTGGATGCTTGCACCCTTATGAGAGGGTTTTCCCATTTTAATGGAGTAAGACACTCTTGTCCATATAAGGCTTAAAAAAGAAACATTCCAATTGAGCATTGAAATGAGGAATTATACACAAATTTAACCAAATACAAATATTTAGTCCATTTACTTTGCTCATATACACAAGAAGCTCGTAATATATCCTCAATGATTTGATTGGTTGTCTCTATTTGCCCATGAGTTTGAGGATGAAAAGCAATACTAAAGTTCAATTGGGTTTCTATAGCTGAGAATAATACTTTCCAAAAATTTGAGGTGAATTTTACATCACGATCCCAAATTATCCAAGGGGATAAGCTATGATACATGAAGACAGAATTCATGAAAACTTAAGCTATATCCATAGCTATAAATGTTGTCTTGAAAGGAAATAAATGGGTCATTTTTGTAAGCATATCAACCACCAAAAAAATAGAGTCATATCCCAAAGATGTGGGAAGTCTTGTAATGAAATCCATGGATATGCATTCCCATTTCATTTTTGGTGCATCAATAGGCTTACCAGGGTATCAAACTTGTTCAGCTTTAATACGTTGACATGTTAAACATCTTGTAATATAGTTCAACACATCACGCTTTGATTTTGCTCAAAAGAAAAACTTTCTTATAGTAGCGTAAGTTTTAATGTAACCTGGATGTGCTGCAATAGAGCTTCCTGTAGTATTTGAAGTTTGATCCCATCATTATTTGGTATACAAAGACGATTGTTGAAATAAAGATCGTTGTCTTCAACATGAAAGCCCTTGATTATTTCCTTTCTTGCTTCTCCATGTGATTATCTAAGTTCATTAAATACTGAATCTTTGTGTAATAAGGCTTCTCAGGCATAACTTCATGAATAAGGCCAATTAAAGAGGTAGTAGAGGTTGTGATAGCCGCTACAATACTCTTCATGCTTAAAGCATCGGCCACTAAGTTTTATTTTTCACGTTTATATTCAATTCCAAAATCATATTTGCATAATAACTCCATCCATCTTTGTTGTCGTATATAAGGATTATGTTGGGTCTAAATCCACTTGAGTCTTTTATGATCTATGTGTAATTTAAATCGCCTTCCAAGAAGATAATGTCGATATACTTTAAGAGCATGTATATCCAGCCAACAATTCTAAATCATGCCTAGGGTAATTTAACTCATGCGTAACTTAGATTCATAAGCTACTAAGCCTTCCTTCTTGAGATAGAACACTACCCCAATTTCTTGTCCACTTGCATCAGTGAGCACAATGAATGTCTTTGAGTATTCTTGGAGCTATAATATCAGAGCATTCACCAAGACTTCCTTGAGTTTTTCAAATCTAACTTGAGCACGTTCATTCCAAACAAACACTTTAGTATTCTTAACATTAGGAGAAATATGAACCTTGCATGGGCCTTGTAAGGAATCCTAATTTTTAGGGATTAAGGCTAATGTTGTGTGGGGTTTAGGGGGCAAGGGAATTGAAGAAAGTAGTTTTGAGTAGGATTTTCTAGCCTTTTTTTAAGACAAATGTAGGATGTGGACCTAAAAGGTTGCTTTCTCTCTCTAGCTTTTTTTTAAAGTGAAGGAAGCATAGGGGTGTGTCCACATCAGCAATTCCGTGGGTCAAAAAGAGTCAAAATTTGACTTTTTTTAAAAAAATTCATTTTTATTTGTATTTCACTTAAAACTCCCTCCCAACATATATACATATCCAAAAATCATTTTTTGACCCATTTTTTAATCCACAAGCTTAGAAAGTCCATTTTTTCAAAAATCTTTTCCCCCAAAAAGTAATAAACATTTTGTTCTCTCATCCTCCTCCCTCCTCCCTCCTCCCTCCTCTCTCCCTCTCCCTCTCCTCTCCCTCTCTGCCCCTACCTTCCTCCTCCTCCCCAATCTCTCCCTCCCCTCCCTCCCTCCTTCTCTCCTCCCATCCTGCTCGGCCTCTCTACCCTTCCCCCTCTATCTTTTCATCATTTGCTTCCTCACGCAACAGCTTCCATGGTGCTCACGGACATCAAAAATGGTTTGCTTTCACCACCACGTACTCCGCACACCAAAAGCATACATATTCGCTTACCCACGGCATTTGCACCGAAGACCACTAGTGAAGGTGATCAAAGGTCATCACAGGAACGTCGCACCGCTTGTGAGACCAATGTTGACATTTGGGTGGATGGCCATTTGTACCCTTACGATCCTATAAGCCGCTTCCATCCACCGTTTAATAGCCTTTCCACATTTCTTCAATTTCTTGGGAGGGGAGAAGCAGGCTTGTTAGGCTATTGCAAGCGGCTGTGTATGGGTGCAGGTGCTTCTTTGCATATGTGGATGCACGAATGTCAAGCTCTTCACCTCAAGACGATGGAATTACAAGAGAGTGTTGCCTCTTCGGAGAGGGTAGTTAAAAGTCTTGAACAGCAAATGCAAGAAAAGGAGTCCCACATCCAGAAGCTTACCAACACCATCACATACTTGAAAGAAACACCCCTTGGTGCAAGGGAACGCAAATGCCCGTATTCATCCATTGAAACTCTTGCACATTCCGGAGGAGCACGCAAACGACGAGTTACAGCCACAAGGTGATTTGGTCTTTACTTGCATGCTGCATTCTTACTTCACACTATTTTCTAACATTTATGTTTATTTGTTGCTAGAAACTTCATCCAGGAGGCATGCGGTGGAACAAGCCAAGATAATCGAGTCAACCTTCTCACTAGTTGTCTCAATACCGAGGACGTTATTTCTATCTTACAATCACCTGGAGGTAAGCACATTAAGGATGCAGTCACCAAGGACCTTATGCGTAAATTAAGAAATGTGGTTAATGATGATGACGTTCAACAAGCTTATGATGAGGCTGGAATCAACACCAAAGCCTATCAGGCTATTTTTCAACTCCTAAAGGATTCCCTCAAAGAACATGGCATTGTGGAAAACCTATTTCCCGTTCCTCACAAGGTCAAGCTTGCAAAGAAGGCCACAAACGAAGATGTGTTCTCCCGCATTGGGACATACCTACACATTGAGGACACAATGCCAACTTCCCTTTATGCTTCGTGCGCAACAAAGACAAGGGGAAAAGGTATGAAACAATCCATAAGACCTTCGAATAAGGGCTTTCCTTACACAATGTGGAACAATATTTTCGTGGATCTTAGAAGGCTTCAAGAAGCCATGCTTAGATTTTACGAGTTACTTGAAGAAGGTGACACACTTTACTTTTTTCTTTGGTATTATTCTTTTCATAGAAGCTGAAGTTTAAGGTCTTAGCACTATTTATTTTGTAGTGCTTGGCACAAAAGTCGCTTTTGTGCTGAAACTCGATGAGTGTCAAATAGTGAAAGGCCGAAGGTTAGAGAGGCTAAGTGTCACTCTAATGAACGAGACCCTTCTGCAAACCAAGCGAAGGGATTCAGTCGAGCCATATCCCACCCTATCTTTTAGCGTGCAATCAAAGAAAGACATTTGGTGGTTGGGTGCTATTGAGGTGCCCAAAGAGACCAATGGAGTACTTTCGTGGATTTTTGAGAGAACTCCATGGATCACAGAAGTAATACACTCCCAAATTGCAGGTCAGAAGTTGGAGATTGAGGGCTTTGGTAGTTATGATGTGGAGTGGCACTTAGGTGGGGATTTGAAGACCATAAAGTGTTTGCTTGGCTGCAAACAAGGGGCTTCTTCTCTCATGCCTTGTCCATTTTGCACTCGAGGGTACAAACCTAATGGACAAAAATCACATAAAAGCATTGCAAAGGCCAGTTACATGCTTCCATGGCAAGGGCATGGAGAACAAGGGTTAGATTGTCATGATGTCGGAGATGAAGGTAGAGAATGGGAAGCGTCTATTCTGAGATGTCCCATGCTCAATGCCCCAGACCGTGATCAAAAGGACCACACTTGGAATCCAATCTTTCGATTTCCTCTATCGAATGTACATTTTTGTACATTACACGCATTCATGCGTATTTTTGATAGGCTATTGAAGCTCCACATTGACTATGCTTTCACAATGAAACCGTTGGAAAAGTCCCAGGAAGCGATCGAAAGAGTGGAGGTACTCTTGAATTCCATTGGCTGTCATGGTGGAAATGTGTCTATAGTTGCTGCAAAGAACACAGGGGAGGCCCATGAAATTGCTCAACAAGTGTCAATGAGTGGACAAAAAGCTAGACACTTTTTGAAGAAAGTTTCCCAAGGAAAGCCAAGTCGATATGCTGCTCAAAGCAGCTCCAACCAACAGGCAGGTAACCTTTGGGAGCTTTGGAAGGAGTTATGCAAATCTACTACTGACAATCATTCAAATGGCGAGCTTGCAAACAAGCGCAAGCAAGTTTGGGCCCATTTTGATAAAATGGTCAAGATTATGAGCCTTAACAACACAACAGAAGAACAACGGCAATCATTTCAAGAAACTTTGGCGGATTTTACCAAGGTCTTCACCCTTTCTTGGGGTGAAAATAACATCACACATTACATGGTAAGTCATTCATGGTGTATTCATTACAAGGGATTGTTTTTATTTACTAATGTGGATCGTTTGCTCATGTGAACAACATATCTTGTTTGCGCATGGTGCATTTTTTATGCACAAGTATGGATCGCTTGAAATTTTTAGCACTCAAGGCATGGAGAAGTCCCATTATCGAGCAAGGGGAGTGTACTTCAAAAATACTCGACATGGTGGTGGAATGGTGCAATCCAATTATTTGGAGGAGATGTTCAACTGGTTTTTTCGCACAACATTTGCTCTTAAGCTCACAATGGAGCGTGCGCGACAATCCAAGATTGCTATTGAAGTGCGCAAATGGAGTCGTCAAGAGCATAGCAACAAGTGGCAAATGTCGCAAGGTCCCACCAAGCATGTTGCATGGCGGCAATGCAGAGTGCGACAAGGATCAAAGTGGATACTGCGCGAGTCACTAAACGTGAACGCAGGGTCCAACTCTTAGCGACATGTTTATTTAAAAAATAATACTTCTTTTAAAAAAATTAGTGTGAACAGGGCCCTTTTTAAATGGGCCCTTATAAATATTGCATGCTCTCATAAATCACTCATTTCTTAAGAACAGGTGAGCTCTTACCAACGAAATGGCGCGCACCAAACAAACCGCGAAAGAGCATCCGCCTGCCAACAAAAACACCCTCCAAGGATGTGAGAATCCGTCATGGCTTAAAGGCACAAGAAAACGGCCACGAACACCTGGCCGTTCCAGGAACTCTTCTGGTAGTGGGCATGGTGGTAGGGCACGAGAGTCATCAAGGACTGTTGAATCTCCACCTCCTCAAGATATAACACCTAGAAAGAGAATGAATCAATGTGCTCAGCGCTGGAGAGAAGCAAAGGGCCAGCAAACATCAGAGTCCGATAGGGAGCAGCCGTCGCGCCCCCAATCACAAGCAGGACCATCCAGGACTCGGGTGGTCAATACAGACACCGAATCAGAGAGTGAGCCACCATGGCTGTAAGAAAACATACCGCGCACACACCGGGTGGCCGTTGGGGGGAAGACATTGCCTCAAGGCAAGGGAGCTCTCCCCACACGACAAGATCGGCAACCAAGGGAAGAGGAAGAATCAGAACAGGCTGCAGAACCAGCCCCTAAGCATGTAAACAGACGCAAGTCTAAGTTTTTCAAGAAGCCTTCACGCCGCCCGCCAGAAAATGTGCAAGTGCCCCCAAGACAACCGCAGCGGCGCCGAAAAATAGCAAGGGCATTTGCAGAAATCCGCCACTACCAGAAGACAACGGAGCTCTTGATTCGACGCGCCCCCTTTGCTCGCACTGTGAAGGAAGTGCTTCAAAGCTATGGAAATCAGTATAGAATGCAAGCAATAGCGCTAGAGGCTATTCAAGAAGCTGCAAAGGCCCACATAATTTCAGTGTTGGAAGATACCAACCTATGTGCCATTCATGCAAAGCGAGTGACAATACAGCCAAAAGATATGCAGCTTGCATGACGATTGCGACGAGACTTCGAGCATTAGCCGAAGTTACCCCTCTTTTTGTATTGCACACCCTTATCTTTGTAATGATTTGACTTTCCAATGACAATATGATCAACAGTTGTGTCTACTCTGTCTATTATCTTTGTAATTTCAATTTTTGTATGTAATTGTAGTCAATTTCAGTAAATTTGTGCATTTTAAGTAACCTTAGGGGTAGATAAGCCTACAAGGGGCAGAAAAAGGCATGGCCACAAGGGCGCGCAAATGGCCCATCCAAAACTGATGGATGGGCCATTTGCGCGCCCTTGTGGCCAGGCCTTTTTTTGCCCCTTGTAGGCTTATCTACCCCCAAGGGTACTTAAAATAACCAAATTTACTAAAACCTATTGGTTTTGCATCAATATTTTATATGGATCCTTATGGACACCTTTTTTTGGTCATTTCAAGCTTTGAATTCCTTATAGGATATCAAAACTAATAACATATTGTGAAACCAAGCGTCCAATGTAATTTGACTTTTTGGTGCAAGGGTGTAGTAGGTAGAGCTAAAGCAAGTGATAGTTTGCTGGAAACTTCATTTCATAATTGATTTGAGCTTTTCAAGTGTCCTTGAGTGTGAACATATACTGGAATTGCCATAAAAAGGTTGCATTTAAATGAATGATGCAAAACCAATCCATTGCAATAAATTTGTGCTTTTTAAGTACCCTAGGGGGTAGATTGGCCTATAAGGGGCAAAAAAATGCCTGGCCACAAGGGCGCATAAATGGCCCATCCAAAACTGATGGATGGGCCATTTGCGCGCCCTTGTGGCCAGGCCTTTTTTTGCCCCTTATAGACCAATCTACCCCCTAGGGTACTTAAAAAGCACAAATTTATTGCAATGGATTGGTTTTGCATCAATATTTTATATGGATCCTTATGGACACCTTTTTTTTGGTCATTTCAAGCTTTGAATTCCTTATAGGATATCAAAACAAATAACATATTGGGAAACCAAGTGTCCAATGTAATTTGACTTTTTGGTGCAAGGGTGTAGTAGGTAGAACTAAAGCAAGTGATAGTTTGCTGGAAACTTCATTTCATAATTGATTTGAGCTTTTCTAGTGTCCTTGAGTGTGAACATATACTGGAATTGCCATAAAAAGGTTGCACTTAAGTGAATGCTGCAAAACCAATCCATTGCAATAAATTTGTGCTTTTTAAGTACCCTAGGGGGTAGATTGGCCTATAAGGGGCAAAAAAATGCCTGGCCACAAGGGCGCGCAAATGGCCCATCCAAAACTGATGGATGGGCCATTTGCGCGCCCTTGTGGCCAGGCATTTTTTGCAGCTTATAGGCTAATATAACCCCCTAGGGTACTTAAAAATCACAATTATACTCAAATTGACTGCAATTACATACCTTGAAATAACAAAGTCAAAAAACAATTCATATCACCAATTGAAACAATTTTCAAGATTGACAAATCAGATTGAAAAGAATTTGCAATATAGAGAGACAATTTCAAATATTTTTTATTCGTTCTAGCACGGTGATTTTACATCATGTATCTGAGGAGTTCAGAATTTTTTTGACCATTTCCTAGCGCCTATTTTGCGCGTAAGGCAACTCCCCAGTCAAGAGGGACTGCGCTATGGCATTTGGGTCAGTTGAGCCAATGGAAGCATGTATCCCTATCTGGGCAAGCACTTTATCACGAAAGCCAGTGCCAAACGCTGTGCATACAAGGGATCTACGCACTAGGAACACTTGATGCGCAGTTTGAGCAATGGTCCTCAAACACAAAAACTTGCTCAAAGCTTTTAACGACCAAGTCATAAAATGGGCTTGGGGAGTAAATTCATTATGGATAATGGCCACATCGCCAGGGGGGAGTTGTCCGAGGTAATGCACAAGGGAAGCTTGAGGTCCAAAGCCCGTCCGCTTGCCACCCGTCCTTGCAGCAAAATCATCAACCTCCACAACATCCTGTCATAAACCGATGAAGGTTGAGAAAAAAGACAACGAAGGATAAAATAGTAACATGAAAATTAGGATACAGTTTACCTCCTGCTCCTTGTCATCCTCCTCCCTGTTGCCCTTTGCATCCAAGTCAATGGTCCCATGCACCACAGATACAAGCTTTGGATCATCAAATGGGAGGTTGCATAATGGCATAGGCATCCTAGCAGCCTCAACCTTGGCTTGCGTGGCTTGGAAATCTTCATCAGCCACGTGCAACTGCTCTGCTGCCAGGACCTCCGCACATACAACTGCAATAGTGTCAGCAACAGAGTCCCCATCTGGCAAGAGCTTGCTTTCTAGGGCATCTGGCGTATTGTCTAAGGGACATTTGCTGCTGTTGCATAGCACGCTCAAGCATTCATCCATGCGCAGGCCAAATGCTTTTTCCAAATCATGCAGGAACACAAACTCCTCCCTATCCACTAACACTGAGGAGAAGCGGCTAATTTCTACCTCAGGGATAGCCACATCCGTCAGTGGTAGTGGCACTGGAGTGTCACTAGGGCCAGCCGCAACTATGGATTTCTCAACCACTTCCTCAAGACCCCTAGGGTACTCCAGCTGGTGTGCTTTTCCTTCCACTGCAGGGTTCATGGGGATAACCTGCTGCTCCTTGGTGTCCTTGATAAAGGACCCAACTTGAAGGTGTGGTAAGCGGAGCTCCTCCAAATCAGGTTCCTCGCTCACCAAGAAGATAAATGTTGCGAGCCGAGAAAGGTACTCCACCCCCAACTTGCGCTTCTTGAGCGCTGACACCCCAGGGGCTTGCTCGTCCAAGTAATGGCATGCATTGGTTGCAATTTCTTGGAATCGTTGCAACCGCTTGGCGAATGGACGATCACCTTTGTGTATATAGCGCAAAAGATCGCAAGGCACCCAGATCCCTGCATGTGGGGGGATAGATACAGAATATTTTATGATGTGCTCCTCCATGAACGCAGAAATCTCCTCAAATGCATCCATGTGAAGGGCAACTGTGGCGTCAAGGTCAGGGAAACAAGTAAAAAAGGTGTGGAGGTCCAACTTCCCTTTGTATTTGGTGTCCTCGAGGAAGAGGATGAAGCGTGACAAAGGGGTGGATGTGGGTACAGATGCAGAGGCTGTGGCAGCATCCATGTTTAGCCTGGGGTGTGGATAGAGAGTGGAGGAGCTCAGGAGTTGCAAAAGTGAAAATAGTGAATGAGTTAGGTGGCCCCCCTTTTATAATGTACCCTTTTTTTAAGACATTAAGAAAAAAAAGGCACTTTCACCAAAAAATGATTTCTCATCCCAATGCAAAAAATTATATTCAAAGGCATGATTTGCCGAAGCAAATCATGTTGATTACAGCGGGGATCAATATGAAAATTGCAAGAGTTACAAAGTTATAAGATCGATAGCATAGTTCCATCTATCCCCCAGTCCTCCTCGACCTTCAATTTGTCTTCCATTCTCTTCCCAATCTGCGGACATTCATTACAATAAGCATCTAATGATCGACAAACCATGATGTATTGAAAATGTGGTGGAAGGATTCTCACCTTGTGACCTTGTAAACGAAATTGTGCTTGTTGAAGGGCCTCAAAACCCATAATAACCAAATGTTCTCGAACATTACTGAGAGTCCAATGCTTGTTCACTTGGACTGCCTCCAAAGCATCGTTGGGCATCTTCACTGCAATGTCAAAGCTTGCAATAGCGCCGTCTACACTCTGTAAGGGAGTCCACACTCCAAGCTTGCACATCCAACGATCATAGTGAAATCGTATGTACAAGGAGGTGCGGGATTTCAAATAGCGCATTCCAATACCTGAAGCTCCAACCTTACAACGGTACCGGTCCCCGTTGTGCATGCCCTCCACAAAACCCCAGTCCTCTTCTAAAAGCCTTCCTAATTCCTCGTAATGCGCATCTTTACATACAAGCATTGTGGTAGTCTCCACAAATCCAAACTCTTTAAAAATGTGCACAAAACAATGAATAGGCAAACACCAGCTCAAGCCCACAGACCTAGAAGCTTTAGAGTATTTCAAAGAGTTTTGGACATCCATTATCATCTTTTGCTTGAAAGATGCTACCGACCACAAATCTAGGACCGGCCACTCCATACTTAATAAGGAAGTTACTTTGATGGGTTCAAACGTTCCAAATGCTTGTGTAGAAGTAGGGACAATATAGGAGTGAGAATAGAAGAAAATCCTTCTTTGAACCAGTTTGGTTGGGCAAAGATGCGGGAACATTATTGCTCCAATATCCGCATGTATAGCATTGAATGTGCCGGAGAGACTATGTAGTGGCTGCTCCTCCACCAACGTGGATGGAAATATGACTATAAATGCATGACAAATGTTAAGTATGAATCCATAATAACATTACACTGTGATTTCACACCTAGCTTTGTATTCTCAAAACATGTACTTACAATGTGTTGGAAATCGAGGTGGTTGTTGCAAGTGCATGGTTGACATTGAGAAAACATGTTGCACAATGGCTATGGTCCCCTTGTCTTTGCGGTTCTTGAAGCCAAGGAGCTTTCCTTTCCAATGAAGATCCAAGTTTGCACGATTCCGCCCACGATGAGGGCCAATAGCAGATGGTTGCATGTATACCCAAGCACCTTTGGTGAACTCTTGTGGCACCCACTCATCATCTACACCTCTAGTGTTGTGGCATGCAAGTGCTGTGACCTCATCCTTTGGTCGCCTTTGCGAAGTAGAGTTGGCCATGGTTGATCAAAGCAAACTAGGAGGAGGAGAAGAACCTTGCTTGTTGCTACAATGTAGGTGTGATAAAGTGATATGAGAAAATGGTCAACCCTTGTGGCAATGGGAGGAGAAGGTGGACAACCCTTGCTTGGTGTGGCACTGGGAGGAGAAGGTGGATAAGCCTTGCTTGGTGTGGCAATGGAAGGTGGTAGGGGAGGAGAGAGGAGCTTCCTTGCTGCAGCAATGGAGATGGTGTAAAGAGAGAGAGTGTTGGAGTAGAGGATGAGTGTGATGGTTGCAACCAAGGAGGGGTTGAAAAAGGGGTTCTAGAGAGAGAAAATCCCTTTTTGCCTAATAACTAATTTTGGGGGAGCTTTGGATAGCAAAAAAAGATTTTTTAAAAGTTTTTTAAAAATTTTGAATTTTAGGGTTTTTGGATGCACGTTTTGACTCTTTGAGATCAAAAAATGCTTTTTTGACCATAAAATAGTTTTAGGGGGGTTTTCAGAAGATGAAATTTGAATTTTGAAAATTTTGAAAAATTTCAAAATTTTGGGATTTTTTCAAAACCGGATCAAAAAGGAGGGAAGTTGGAGGTTCCATATGGCCCACCCCCCCCCCCCCCCCCATCCCACCTTCTCACTAGGTAAGAGCCCATTTAAAAAGTGTAAGACTACTTTGTCCCCCTACATTTTTGAGGGCATAGAGTGTGTCCACCACCCTCTTCTCATTGGCTGGCCTCTAATTAACCTTAATCCCAAAGGGCCCCTAGAGGGTTCATATTTTTCCTAATGAGGGTATTAGTCAATGGAGATGCAATCTTAGCATAGCCTTCAATGAAGTATGATAGCATCCTATTAATCCAAGAAAGCCACGTACTGATTTGATAGACTTTGATGTAGGCCAAGCTACAAAAGCTTTAATCTTACTTGGATCAATAGAAACACCATCCTTGGATACAATGAATTCCAAGTAGTCCACTTTGCCAGTGAAGAAGGTGCATTTGCTATGCTTAGCCAATTTTGACGTAGAAGTTCAGGTACTCATCACACATATTGTTCATGTTCCTCCTTGTTCTTTGAATAAATCAAAATATCATCAAGAGAAATATCATCAAGAGAAAAATCATCAAGGTGTTCTCTAAACATGTCAGTCATAAGGCGATTGAAAGTTACTGGAGCATTTGTGATTCCAAAAGGCATGGTTGTAAACTCATAATGCCCAAATTGAGTATTGAATCCAGTCTTTGGTATATCCTCCTCTTTGATTTGGGTTTGATAATACCCAAACTTAAGATCAATTTTTGTAAAAATAGAAGCTTCATGTAGTTGATCAAGTAACTCATCAATCTTTGGTATTGCATACTTATTCTTGACTGTTACTTGGTTAACTGCACAATAATCAATACAAAGACGTAAAGTACATCCTTCTTTAGATTAAAAAGAACAAGAGTACTCTAGGAAACACAGGTTACAACTCAAAGATTATTCCCTTAAAACAATTTTAATCATATTAAACTTGAATTTTTCCAAATGTGAATGATAAAAGTTACATGTTACTTTGGAAAAGGTGCATAAATGCGTAAAGGTAAAATAAACCAATGCTTGGTTCCTATGATCAACCCTTGTATTTACTTACAACTCGGGTCTCAAAGTTTAAAACTTCTACTTCTGCACTTAAATTTACATCTTCTTCCATCTAAAAACAAGACAAAGAGAGAAGATCTTAGTACACATGGATACCAAAACTAAATCTTTATTCATCAAAAATTGATTTTGATGCTTTGGGACTAACTCTCTAAATACTCTTTTAATTCTCATAACTAGGTATTCTCTTAGGCCTCTCATATGACAATATGGTCTATAGTTGTTCTCTAGTCTCTCTTTCCCTACAATGGCTACAAGTACTTCAACTTCTTGGCAACCTCAACAATTCTAAGCATTTGTGAATTCATTGCCATGTAGTACATATCTCCTAGGCCTAGCCGCATTCTAAGTTGAAGTAGCATGAGGTTGGGAAACCAATCCTTTGGGTTATCATCAATGTAGATAAAGAATTGGCTGAAGGGTTCTTGATGGCAAGTAAGATAACTATGATCAAAACTCTTCCAACAAGTCATGGTTCCTGATATTGCAAAGAATTTGGTCGTGATCTCAAGATAAAAGACTTTCCTTGCATCCCTCGATAATCGTGTTTCCATATTGTTGAACACTATGGTGGCCAAAACCTCATTCCCCTTGCTAAAACATTCAGAAGTCACCTTAAGAGCCATTTGTTTACTACAAAACAAACATTCAAAGGAATTCTTAATACAATTGTATGACACTTCAATCATTTTGTTGTAATCCAAGACCACATAAATCCATACAAGAAGACAAGTCATGCAGGTAACACCAATTAATGTCACTCATAAATGCATCATGAATACAATATTCTTTCTCAAGCAGCATGCATGAATGTGTGCATGATGTATGACTAAACCGACTAGTATCAAGCTTCATGCCTTCCCCATAACCTTAGGCTCTGATATGAGGTGAGAGATACCCTCCCCAGGGGTCTATGCAAAAAATATACAATTTATACTTTTATACAATTTCAATATACATTAGAGTTGTCGAAGCGTTTGCATGGGGGAGGAGTTCTCATCATGCCCCACCTAGCATGGATTTTAAGCCACGAGCCGAATTGCATCTATAGGAACCTAGGGACTAGTGCCTCCTCTAAATGGGTGATATGAAAGAAGGTGTAATGAAGAAAAATTACAAGGTGGAGGGTGAATATAAGTGTACACCACATTGCGAGGAGAGAGAGAGAGAGAGAGAGAGAGAGAGAGAGATGAAACATAGTCTACAGAGACACATGTCGGATCACACAGGACTTGTTGTACGTTGTGCGTGAGCCACCACAGAGGCTGCAAACACACAACTTGGATGCAGGTAAATGTAGTTGGTGTATCATTCACCTCTGTGTAGCTACCAATGAAGGAAACCCATGCCGTAGTGAAGAGGGAGCTCGCCATCACTGCTCAACCACCATATCACCACCGTATTGTTGCTCATATTCGCTCACACACACACACACACACACACACACACACACACACTCTCTCTCTCTCTCTCTCTCTCTCTCTCTCTCTCTCTCTCTCTCTCTCTCTCTCTCTCTCTCTCTCTCTCTCTCTCTCACGTTCACACACAGAAAAGAGACAATGCCAGAGAGGAGGAGAGCAAGAGCAAAACCATACATTTGAGAATAACCAAAAATTAGGTTACAGACCACTTATGTGGGATGTCTCGTCCACATATGGGTGTCCACACTCAATCGGCAATCAAACATGTTCTCTCTCTCTCTCTCTCTCTCTCTCTCTCTCTCTCTCTCTCTCTCTCTCTGGTAATCTCTACTAAATTTGGTGTGTGCCTATCATCGGCGATCATCCATGACTACACATGTCGAACCGACAAACCCGTCCCATGACTCATTTACAAATAATAATAATAAGAATGATGATCAAAGTTAACATGCCCCCCTTTCTAATGTAAATTCCATCCTCGAAATTTAGGAATGTGTGTTTAAATAGCAAGAACTCCATGGATCCATTTGTATAGGTCTTGTAGTAGTTAAACATCTTGATGAGAGTAGTGTCCAATGGACATGCTCTCAATCAAGTGTTTAATACTACAAGAGGGTGCATTTGTCCTCTACAAGATCTTGACTCTTTATCTTCACTTGAACACTACAAAATCAACAAGAAATAACACAATAACTGCATTCTCATAAGAACATGGAAAATAGAAAATCATATGAAGTGAATAAGCACAAGGAATGATTAATATCAAAATATTAAACACATTTTTTAAGCATTAAACATTGAAATGATATATAAATTTTGTCATGAACACCTGTGGAGGTCAACAAATCAAAAAGTATAGGATCACTAATTTAAATGTTGATAGGCACCAAAGGTCAACTGTTAATCCCATGCACAAATTTCCAAATTCTTACAGTCAAGTTAGAGTTGTTTAATTACGAGAGAAAATTGTTTCATGTCCCAGGGATGACTAGAGGCTATGTTTTGGAGGCCTTCAAGATTAGATACGTGAAAGGAAGTTACAAATGAGATCATTGCCTGAATATATTCCCTTTTGTTGACCCCCCAAAGAATCTTTGTTTATATTTTTTGCCACATAGAGCCTCAATTGTTTTTTAAATCTCCCTTTTTTTTGGTGACTGTGTTGATTGTACCTTTGGGGGGTCATTTTGACATTGTTACCCTCCCCAGACTCATCACAATGGAAAACTTCCTTTCTAATATCTAAACTAGGAGAAATGTAGAGATAGGCCCCTAAAAAGCACTGACACACTGCTTCATAATATAGGATTAAGGATAGTAAGTAACTATTAGGTATTAGGAATAATTCTCTACAGTATTAAAAGAAGATCTCTGACTTTCTACCTTGGTTAAACTAGTTTATCCAAAATTCTTGATTAATAAACCTAAACAAGGGATCATGATGTAACATTATATTGAATCTAAGGTATAATACTAAGCAAATATGTTAAATACTTTGTTACCAACCACAGTTAACGTAGGTAAGCATGGATGCTAGAAAAGATAACAAGCAATGATAATGGTCAAGAGCACGTGTTTTGTGCTAGCCATCGTGCTGGATTTGATGATTGGACATACCAAAGATTGCATGATGTTTGAAAGCCAAGCTATTGCAATACGTTCATGTACAAACTAGCAAAAAATAGAAAATATCTTGAGGAGGCACATCAGTGGGAAGAGGCATCAACCCTTTACTAAATAGAATCAAAACAAAATTGAAAACCCTAACCTATCTATTTTCACCCCCCACTATAGGATCAAGGGAACAAGATATTGTGTAGACTGGATAGCAATCCTAAGGCTAGGCCTTTGTACTCATCCTCAGTAAGACCATAGGCTTCCTTAGTGTCATCTATTGGTTCTTCATCATATTCATGTGCATGTATACTAATCAAGAATGCTATCATTCATGGGTAGTCATTTTATGAAAAGGGGTAAACCTATGCCAATGGCACACTATCCTCTATTGCATAGGGATCACTCGTGGTCAATAGACACATCAACCATTCTAACTCCTCAAAATTTTCATCACATGCTAGAATAGCTACCATGTCCCACTCTAAGGTAAGTATAGGGTAGATCATGTGAAACTCTTGAGAAAGGTAAAGATGATATCTCTCACCAAAAGGAAGAGTGGATGACTTTGGTGAGCTAGCCATATTTGTACACACATATATATTTTGGTTAGCTGCAAATAATGTAAGGGTTGTGTCATTGTGCATGATATTTCATTGTGAGTTTTGGTTTATGGACCAGATCTTGTAGGTTTCAATCTTTTGGTGTCTCTTGCTCTTATACTTTTTTTTTTTGTTTTAGTATAAGACTAGATATATATACATTACCTAAGATTTGGAAGAAGTCACAAAGAAAGGTTAAAAGGAAAAAAATAAAATGAGGGATGTCAGTAAGTACTCCCCCCTTCCTTGGGTAGACCATACCTTTTGGAAAGATGTCGTCACTCTTTAAAATCAATTGTTCCAAGTTGTAATGGGTGAGGATTTTGTCCAATGGTTTTCTACCACCCTAGGTGCTTCATCAATTTGCAAGGGTGGTAAGGTACTCTCCCATGATCTTACTTAAAATGTTGCTTCAGATGATGAGTCCACAATGGGAGGTGCCAATTCTTTTTTGTTTTTGTGGATATTTACAATGGTCGGTGGAGGTTGTGTAGAATCTTTTATCTCTATGGATGAAGTACATGAGGAGATAAAAGCTTCATTTGACTCCCCTCTTCTTGTGCTAGCTGGAACAAATTGTTTTTTCTTCGATACCAAACTTGCTCCTGAAGGAGTACGAGCGGAAGTGCGACGCGAGAGAGAGTGCGAGAAGAAGAGCACGACGATATGGTGAACTCGCTCTACTGTAATGTGTAGAGCATAGTGAGTTCTTATTAGGTTTTTACAAAAGAATATGTGTACATACCTGGCGGCCCGCCCACTTACCTGGGCGACCACATTGGGATTTATACCCCAACAACCTCCCACTTAAAGTCCAATGTGGTACTTTAAGTGTGAGAGAAGCTACTATACAAGCTAATATACAAGAGATGTAGAGAAGTGATGTACCACCCTACACCTAACTGCTTGCGAAAATGCGCAAAGCTCTCTGAGGGAAGTCCTTTTGTAAGTAGATCAACAGGATTTTCTGTGGTGTGAACTTTGACAAGCTAAAGCTGCTTATCCTCGAGCATTTCCCTGATGAAATGATACTTCACATCCACATGCTTTGTCTTTGAGTGATAAACTGGATTGCGAGCCAATTGTATAGCACTTTGACTATCACAATATAACACAGGCATCTCTTCTTTGATTCCCAAATCTGTTACTAGTCGATTAAGCGAAATTGATTCTTTGCATGCCTCTGATGCTGCAACATATTCAGCCTCTGTAGTAGACGGAGTAACACAATCTTGTAATCTAGAACGCCATGATACTGCTCCACCAGCCAATGTAAAGACATACCCTGACGTAGACCTTCGGTTGTCTAAGTCACCTACATAATCTGAGTCTGTAAAACCCTTTACACTTAGCTCCTGACTCCCATAGCATATACGCATACTCTTTGTAGCTTTCAGGTATCTCAATATTCCTTTCACTGCCTCCCAATGTTTCTTGCCTGGGTTTGACATGTATCGACTTACTACTCCCACTGCAAATGCAATGTCTGGGCGAGTAGCAATCATTGCATACATCAAACTACCCACTGCAGACGCATATGGAATCTTATCCATTTCAGCCTGTTCTTCCTCAGACACAGGAAAATCTTGTTTGCTAAGTTTCACATATGGTGGCAATGGAACACTCAATGCCTTTCCCTTCTCCATATTGAAACGTTGCAAAACCTTGTCAATATACTCTGTTTGAGATAACCAAATCAACTTCTTTGATCTGTCTCTCTCAATGCGCATATCAAGTATATGACTTGCCTCACCCATGTCTTTCATGTCAAACGATTTTTCCATCTTTGACTTCAAAGCTGAAATTTATTCCAAGTGCTTGCCAGCAATCAACATGTCATCCACATACAAAATAAGGATCAGCCAACTGCCATCCTTAGCCTTCTTTGTATATAGACAGTGATCGAACTCACTAAGTTTGTAGCCTTGAGAAAGCATAAACTTGTGGAATTTATGGTACCATGCCCTCGGTGATTGTTTTAAGCCATAAAGACTCTTTAACAACTGGCATACCCAATCTTCCTTGCCTTTCTCAACAAACCCTTCTGGCTGCTGCATGTAAATTTCCACATCTAAATAACCATGCAAGAACGCTGTCTTGACATCCATTTGGTGCAACACCAAATCTAATATGGCAACCAATGCAAGAAAGCATCTCAATGTAGTCATCTTGACCACCGGAGAGAAGACTTCATCAAAGTCAATGCCTTGTTCTTGCTTAAAGCCCCTGGCAACAAGCCTTGCTTTGTACTTTGGCTGACTATCATGAGCGGTGATCTTATACCTGTAAACCCATTTACAGGGTAGAGCCTTTTTGCCCCATGGTAATTTAACTAGCTTCCATGTCTGGTTTTTATGCAGAGCTATCATCTCTGACTGCATGGCCAATTGCCAATTCCCGGAGTCCTTCATTTGCACTGCTTCCTTGTAACATGAAGGCTCATTGCAATCAATCAACATGACATAATTCATAGATGAAACAAACCTATCAGGAGGTCGCGTGACACGTCCAGATCTACGCACAATAGGTGGCTCAGGCTCAGCCACAACCTGTGGTTCCACTCTATCCTGTCCTTGCTCCTCTTGAGCCCTAACATTTTGTCTTGCACGTGCAGGTCCATCTTCTTGGAAGACAACTCTTTTAATCTCCTCAACCCTCTATGGTTTAGAATGATATCTGGATTCATTAAAGTGAACATCATTGCTACGGAAAACCTTTCTGGATTCGGGATCCCAAAGTCTGTACCCCATCTCACCAGAATTACCATAGCCTAGAAAGATGCACTTTCTACTCTTTGGCTCAAGTTTGTTCCTAAATTCCTTTGGAACGTGAGTATATGCCTCACAGCCAAAGACTCTGAGATGTTTGTATGAGGGCATTTTGCCTGACCATACCATCTCTGGCACTGAATCCTTCTGCAAAACCTTGCTAGGAGATCTATTTACAAGATGAACAGCTGTTGATACAGCTTCAGCCCAAAACCCATTTGGCAGCTGTGCATTAGACAACATACTTCTGACCTTCTCTTGTATGGTCCTATTCATCCTCTCAGCAACACCATTTTGAGGAGGATTGTAAGGAGCAGTAAGTTCACGTTTTATACCTTTTGAATGACAAAAGTCTTGAAAGGCCTTTGAAACATACTCTCCACCATTGTCAGTGCGTAAGCATTTAAGCTTCTTGTCACTCTGGTTCTCCACAAGTGTCATTAACATTTTGAAAACACTAAACGCTTCATCCTTGTGCTTGAGAAAGTAAACCCATACTTTCCTTGAGTAATCATCTATAAATGTCATAAAGTAAGAAGCTCCCCCTAGAGATAGGTTAGGCATAGGTCCACACAAATCACTATGAACAAGTGCCAACTGTGTATCTCTTCTACTGCTTCTATGCTTATGTGGCAAATCATTAAATGAAAAGCAAGGCAAATAACCAGAACGAGACAAGATTTCCATTCCCTTCTTGGACATATGTCCTAACCGGCTATGCCACAAAGAAACGTTCGGCTGCTCGGTTACATTGATTACATTTTTAGAGACATTTGATACATAAATCATGTAAAGTCCTCCAGACTTTACTCCATGTGCTACTGTCATAGAACCCTTGGATATCTTCCACATGTTCTGTCCAAAAATGGTGACGTAGCCAGCATCATCAAGTAAACCTGTGCTGATCAAGCTCTTTGTAATTGCGGGAACATGTCTCACATTCTTCAGCGTGAAAGAAGAGCCATTCTGAAACTTCAATTGAACATCTCCAATACCTAAGATCTCACATGTCTGCCCATTGCCTAGCCGAACATGATCTTTAGTGGTCACATAAGAAGTAAACCACTCCTTGTTTGGAGACTCATGAAGTGATGCCCCTGAGTCTATAATCCAGTCACTCAGTGCATTTCCATCAGATGCTGTAAGAAGAGCTGAGTCCATTGTATTCTTCAAGAAGTAGATGTCTCCTGACACTAGACTGTCATCCTCTGCAACAGTGTTTGTCACATTTATTTCTTGAATCTTCAATGAGGACTTGTTCTTCTCACCATGGTCTTCAGATTTCTCTTTGCCTTTTTCTGCTTTCCATTCTCTGCAGTCTCTTTTCATGTGACCCTTCTTGCCACAATGGTAGCATTCTATGTCACTCTTGCCTTTAGCACTGCGGGACTTGCTACGAGACTGATTCCTCTTTCCACCTTTGTACTTTTCTTTGGTCCTTCCCCTGACAACTAAGGCTGTTCCTTTGCCTTTGTCCATTGTCTTTCTATTGGTTTCTTCAGTAAGCAGACTTCCTTCTACACCTGCTATGTTCAAACCATCTTGAGGTGCATAATTACTCAAAGCTGTGCGAAAAGTGTCCCAACTTTCCGGCAATGTGATCAACAGGAACATAGATCTAACAGGTTCATCAAACTTGACACCTTGAGCTGACAACTGACTATAGATTGTGTTGAATTCATTCAGATGATTGGACATAGGTGTCCCTTCTTTCATCTTCAAGTCAACAAGCTTCTTAAGCCAGTATACCTGTGAAGCTGCACTCTGCTTCTCATAAAGATCACTCAGCTTTAACCATGCTTGATAAGCCGACATCTCATCTGCTACATTGAAGTATACGCTTTCTGCCAAAGTCAGCATAATGGTAGAAAGTGCTAATTCATTATTTCGCTCCATTCATCTTCGTCCATATCTTCTGGTTTTATCCCCTTGAGCTTTATAGGTTTTATCTGCTTCTTTTGTACCAACACGTGCCAAATTTGCTTCTTCCACAATGGGAAATTGGTTCCATCCAGCTTCTTGATATTGTAAAGAGCAGTGTCCTGTGATCCAGCCATAGCTACGCTTCACAGTCGTTTACTTTTCTGGGAAAAATTCGGCAGAGTTTCCCCTGTAAACTGACCTCTGAACCAATATCAACCTGTCAAATGAACCAAGAAAGCTTCAGATTCTGCAAAAATTTTGGCAGAGCCTCCTTTGTAAAATGGCTCTGGTGTACTAAAAACAGACCAAAAAACAGCTCAAAAAACACTGTCTCTCTGACACTGTAAGCTGCGGGTAAACCTGTCCTGCACCTGTACTGTCTCTCACTGTCCTGTCACTGTCCTATAAGCATAGACTGCGACAATGCCTCAACGGCAGTAAAGCAAAGATGCAATCCCAAGTGTCTAACTCACAGTCAATACATCCTAGCTGCCTATCTAAGGGTGCTCGAGGGATCGCTCCAAGACCTGTATCACCGAAAGGATCTCAACATTCGAGAATCCCCCAGCTCAATAAAACCTCACTCAACCCTCAACAAAGGCTGCAGTAAATCTGGCAGTACATAGACTTCCCACAAAGTCATACATCCACAAATTTCCCACTGTATGCTGTAATCGCTATGGCGGTTGTTTGCTGCGTGACTCACAGCCAGCAAACCCTCAACAGACATACATCATCTCTGACAATACATCCCATGTGGAAGTACCTGCAATGTCAGGATGAAATCTGGAATATCAAGCAGCAAACACAAGCTACCTGATGAACTAGTGGATGTCGCCTACAGTCTGTGTGTAGATGCGCCCGTGTCGTATGTGACACGCCTCAAAGAACTGTGAGCCGTCCTTCGATGTGTAGACAGCCACAAATCAACACTCTGGGAGTGTCGATATCCTCAGCACCTGCAATTGTAGGCCGAAAACCCCAAATTTGCAGAGTCGAATCTGCACCCGCCGAGACCACGTAGTCGAAAATGGCCTGCGCAGACATTTGTTGAAGCCGAACGGTGGCCGAGATGACCTCAGAATGAAATTCTGAGAACACCAAGCCCTTCGGGTTTCCCCACAGGATTTGGGGCCGTGTCTTCGCTTGTCAAATTTCACTCCAATCTGAGCTGGTGACTCTAGCCTCCTGCAGTGCTGCCCCGAGCCTCGATCTGAGCTCTGATACCAGTTGAAGGAGTACGAGCGGAAGTGTGACGCGAGAGAGAGTGCGAGAAGAAGAGCACGACGATATGGTGAACTCGCTCTACTGTAATGTGTAGAGCATAGTGAGTTCTTATTAGGTTTTTACAAAAGAATATGTGTACATACCTGGCGGCCCGCCCACTTACCTGGGCAACCACATTGGGCTTTATACCCCAACAGCTCCGGAACATGCATGGAGTACTCTATGATTTTGTCACGGTCTTCAATTAGCTTTGGAGTTACAAGAGATGGCTAACATGACTCTAGAGGTGACACAAAGGAAAACAACTTATGTCTAGGCACCCAAATTTATCATTACTGTCATAGTAACCTTGGGATTCCTGTAAGATCCCCAATTTTTGGGTCTCTTCTAAAAATAATAAAATAGCTTTCAATATATATTTTGCCAAATTTTTACTTAAGATGCTTGATTGACAGTATTGGAAGATTCTAAAGTAAAAAGCAAGGTCATTTCCATGTTCCAGTATGTTAAACGGATGTTTGGTTCAGTTTTGAAAATCTTTTGAGTTGGTTCTGCTACCAAAAATTGAAGTAAAGGACTTGACGACCATTCCGTGTGTAGACAGAGTAAGGCATACTTGAGCACCCTCTCGGTGATTGTTTTTTCACATACGAGTGCATGTATGGATCAACCGAGTACATACAAAGTTTCCCCATGATTATTCATCATGTTTAACATGCTGATTTATGCACATGATACGTTTATAATCACGTGCATGCATGAAAAGCGCTTTTTGTTTCATATCATAGAGGTGGTAGGAACACTGTTTTGGTCATAAATCACAAACCACTATGAATCAGCCCAAACCCTTTAAACTAGAGATAAAACATATCATTTAGAAAATTTTCTCTCATTGGTGTCATGTGAAAAACACGCACGAGCTAAGAGATATGGTCAAACAACAGTTTGTTGTCCACTACACAACCACAATTTCTGACTCTAGGCTCCTTGGAGAACCACTATATAGATTCACCGGATGGGAAAACCCACTTAACCTATTGAAAATATTGATGAAACTTGATGGTAAATGAGTTTAGGTCACCGTTATCAGTTCGGGATTTATTAATCACTCTATAACCGGTTTTACCTACCTCCATAGGGGTGCTACCAAGGGGGGGTACCATATGACGTCGTGAGTTGACCGATCTGTTTTTATATGTTTTATGGTTTGTTTTGGTGAGTTGATTTCAATTATTAGATGGCCATAAACTTATGTGGGAGTATATGGTTAAACCCGAACCGCATAGGCAGATATGAATAAAGTGGCTTTCTTTTGGGGTTACCATTTGTTGTATGAGTATTGTATGGGTGAAATGATGTGATAGAGTGATAGTCTATATTATGGAGCTGAGTTTGATGCATTGGTTTGAGGTCAAATACTTTCAATTTCATGTTTTTCATACTCCCAAAAATGCCAAAAATCTTTTTTTGCATATGCGTGAAGTTATGGTTTATGTTCGACCTAAAGGTCGGAGCTATTTCGCATCATCTTTATCGTGATGGAATGTTATCATATGATGTAGGGGAACTCATGGATTGATGTGGATCCTTCATATGCATGGTTGTGTTTGCTTTCCACCTTCCTAGGTCAGTAACTAGCTCTATGTGCTAGGGAGGTGAAGTGCAAATGTGATGCATCAACTTTGCATGGTTGGATGTGGTCAAAATTGAATTTTGATAACATGATTAGTTTCTGGTTGGACTCTTTTTATGCATGAAAGAATTACTTCTTAAGGGTCACATGTGTGTAGGGAGTACTCCGATTTGATTGCAAGGGATGTGTCAAACTGCAAGTGTGGGAGTTGGTTCAATGTGATTATGATTCATGTTCAAGGGTTGAGATTCCCTTATGATTATGGTTGATATTCTATAGTGTAAGCCGGTGTGGCTCATGGTTTTTTTCTAGATTTGGTTATGCCCATGTGATGTAATTGGATTATGGTTTATGGTTTTGGAATTGGATCATGAAGTGATTTGGATGGTTTTTGGCAGACGTGTAAGGATAGAGACCCTCTACAACCTAATTGCTTGGAAAGATTGTTTGTGAATCTGGGAAGTGCTATTGTGACTGGACTCATATGTTATGTTTCTCATGGCAGCGTCGCTACAAGACTAGGATCACCTACATCGCTTAGCCTTAGACTAAAGGGTCGCTGACCTGGGGCTTTGCTGGATCGGAGGTGTTGCCTAGGTCTTCTTCTTTTTGTTATGCTCATCTACACGGTTAGTGCGTCGGGGATTGAATGATCTACACGGCTAACGTGTAACATTTAATGGCCTAAAAACTTGTGTGTAGTGGAAATTAGCATGAACATAGTGGGCATTTCATTAGAATAGATTCCTAATGAGAATTACAAGAGTGCTTGGGTGGAGAGAGAGCAACAAAAAGCATAACACCTAGTTAGATAGCATGAACAATACTTTCAAAAGAGAGAGAAATTAAGCTATTGACAACAGTTGAGGACCGGATTTTCATGGAGCCGGTCCCCCCTCCAAAAGGCTTTGTATTATGGTTTCTCCCATCAAGAGAGACATTGTACAATACAATTCTTTGTGTTCCTTCAAGACTAGCTAGTGCAATGAAGATGAAAGCTTCATGCACCAAGCAAAACACTTCTCAAACACAACATCAATTATCTCCGGTCTCAAACCCACGGTCTCAGACCCAAGACCTCACACACCTTCGAAGATGGTGAGAGCTAGCGGCGTATGAGAGTAGATTGAGAGGAAGGAGTAGTCTTATGATAAATATGTACATCTCCTCACATAATAGAACATGATGCTTTTATTCTCTTTGACCCCGTTTCTACTCACAATTTTATATCTATAGAGTTGGACACCAAGTTAGGTATACAAGCCTATGAGATGTGAGATGTCTTACCCACAGACGGTGCTTTCAAGGGGCAAGAAGCTTCAGTTACTCCCTTAATCAGGAAATTGAGGCTCCATGTCCAAATCTATGTGGACAAAGAGGACTTCTTTATCTCTCCTCTCAAGCATGAGGATGTAATCCTAGGGGCACCATGGTTTGATCGCATGGCTACCAATATTAAATTCCCTGAAAGGAGAATCTCCTTTAAGTTCAGGGAAAAAGATATGTATATAGATGCTAAGGAAATGGGTAACACTATACCCATTGTACATACACAAGCTTTCAACAAGTCAATAAAGAGCTCTATCTCCGTGTACATGATTTTTGTTAAAGATTCTCAAAATGGACCTAATGTTTTAGCAAAAGAAAATATACACAACCAAAAGGAATTAGAGTTATCCAATTTTCTCAAGGGGTTCCAAGATGTCTTTATTGATGACATCCCTTGTGAGCTACCTCCTAAACAAGGTAATGATGACCATGCAATTGAACTTCTTCCAAGAATTTTACCGCCTAACAAACCTCCTTATAGAGTTTCTCAAGCTCAACCAGAGGAGATTATGCGGCAAGTGCATGAGTTAGTTGAGAAGGGCATGGTTAGGCCTAGCTCATCTCCATTTTGTTCTCCTGTGCTACTAGTGCAAAAGAAAGACGGCACATATCGTATGTGTGTCGACTATAGAGCACTAAATAGGATCACTGTCAAGAATAGGTTTCTCGTTCCATGGGTAGAAGACCTATTTGATAAGCTACAAGGCTCCACCTACTTCAATAGGATTGACCTAAAAGTGGCTATCATCAAATAAGGATAGTTGATCAAGACATTGTAAAGACCGCATTTTGCACTACGTTTGGTCTTTACGAATACATTGTCATGCCATTTGGCTTGACCAATGCACCAACCACATTCAACCACTTGATGGAGAAGCTATTCATGCCTCACCAAACCTTTACTAGAGTGTTCTTTGATGATATCATCATCTACTCTAATTCATTAGACGAACACAAGCGACACCTCCAGGTAATATTTCAAGTTCTAAGAGAGAATAAACTTTATGTTAATTGAAAGAAAAGTGAATTTTTCTTACAATAGATTCAGTATTTAGGTCACATTATCTCTCAAGATGGCATCCAAATGGATCCATCAAAGTTAGAGGTAATAAAAGGATGGCCTAAACCAAGGAATCTTCAAGAGCTAAGAAGCTTTATAGGTATGCGTGCATACTATAGACGCTTCATAGAAAAGTTCTCACTAATAGCAGGACCATTACATGACCTAACAAAGAAAAATGTTAGGTAGACATAGTCTGCCAAGGAGAACAATGCTTTCGAAAAGTTTAAAGAAAAGCTTATCTCTCAACCTGTGCTTACACTACCATATCTCTCAAAGCCATTTGAGGTCCAATGTGATGGTTGTGGTGACTGCCTTGGAGCTGTTTTGCTTCAAGAAGGGCACGCCATAGGCTATGAAAGTCGAAGGCTCGACCCTGTTGAGCAAGCTCTAGGCATATGATAAGGAACTCCTTGCATTTCTACATGCCTTAGACTCATGGAAGCACTATTTATTGGGGACTCCTTTCATTCTGCGAACGGATCACCAAAGTCTTAAGTACTTCATGACGCAGACCAAGCTCTCCGACAAACAAATGAGGTGGAAAATTTTCCTTTCGCAATTTCATTTTCATATTGTTCACATTGCTGGCAAGCATAATCAAGTAGCCGATGCACTCTCAAGACGAGAGAGAGTGAATGCGGTTTCCATAGCAACTCACAATGATCTATCTTCTATGATAGATGAATATGGTATTGATCCCGACTTTAGAGATATGATTTCAGCCCTTGCACTAGGAAATAAAGAGGAACCATTTACTTTACAAGATGGTTATCTTCTCTATGGCAATAGACTATGTGTTACTAGCTCACTACGTGAGAAAGTAATGTATGAATCTCATGCTCCTCCTTATGGAGAGCATACAAGGATTCAGTCTACCCTAAAAAGGATTGAAACATATTTCTATTGGCCTACCATGAAAGCAAACATACAAGAGTATGTTTCTAAATGTGTGGTATGCCAAAAGACGAAGTTTGATAGAGGGAAGCAACATGGATTGCTTCAACCTTTGCCAATCCCTAATTCACCATAGGAGAGCATATCCATGGATTTTATCTTTGGATTGCCTAAGTCTATCCATGGGAATACGGGAATATGGACGATAGTAGACAGGTTCAATAAACAAGCTAATTTTATACCTGTCAAAAAGACTATCAAAGCCCATCAAATGGCAACCCGCTTCATTTCTCAAATCTTCAAGTACCATGGCTTGCCAATGTCCATAGTGTTGGATAGAGATCCTAGAATGACCAATAGTTTCTAGAAGGGTCTCTTTGAGAATTTAGGAACAAGGATAAACTTCTCTTCGGCCTATCACCCGCAAATGGATGGCCAAAGTGAAATAGCTAACCTAACAATTCTCGATCTACTAAAAGCCTATGTAACGAAGTAGATCAAAGATCCCAATGGGAGAAGTACTTACCCTTAGTGGAGTATGCCTACAATAACATTGTACATACTTCCAGGAAAAAAGCACATTTTGAGGTAATTGAGAGAAGATCAAAAAGTTCCTTGCTACTTAAGGTACATGGGAAGATCTTTGCTGCAGATGAGTATAACCGAGACCTACAAGAATCTTCTAAAAGATTAAGGATGCTATCTCTATCTCACACCAAAGGCAAAAGGCTACTGCTGACAAGCATAGAAGAGCCCAAGCCTTTAAAGAAAATGATTGGGTCTTACTCAAATTTCCCAAGGCTCGATTAAGGCACACAACGGGCAAGAATCCTATTGGACACTAAGTTAGCAAAAAGGTACTATGGTCCCTTCCAGATTCTTAGGCCAATCAATGAGATGGCCTATCAACTCAAGTTTCCCAACCATTGGCTCATACACAATGCTTTCCATGTGAGCCTACTAAAGCCTTACAAAGGAGAGACACCTCAAGAACTAACTATTGAAGACCCACCGGAGATCGAGGACCAAGAAGAGGTGCTGCAGCCCGAGTCCATTCTCCGACATGAAGACAAGGTACTAAGAGGCGGTAAGACTATCCGACAATATCTTATTAAGTTTAAGAATTATCCTTTTGAAGATGCTAGATGGATGCAAGGCATACAATTAAAGGATAACCTAAACCTTGTGAATGCTTACAATGCTTCCCAAGAGTAAGCAAATGTACAAATGTCAAAAATGAACAAAAATTTTGTCTTATAAGACTCTCTTTTTCTTTATTGTGCACAAAAATGAAATAGTATGCATGCTTAGATCAAGTTTGCGGAGACGACGTCTCCTGAACACCAAGTAGAGCTTGTCACTCTACTATGGATGATGATAGGACTAATGTGCAGACATGCTTGCGGCAGCCTCATGCTCTCAAGCGCCAAATGGACTAGTCATCCATTGTGGAATGATGTCGTAGGGTAACATAGGGATCCTCTACCCGCTAAGAAAAGGACTAATGAATATGCTTTATCTTCTCTACCCCATAGTCAAGGACGACTATGACTTCAAGAGAGAGGTAATGTCATAATAATCAATATCTAATTCTCCTAAATTATTTTCTCATGTTAAACTGATCATTGAATATGGGGAAGTGCACGGGGAGAAAAAGCTAGAATGTTGGTTAAGCTAGCAGATCGGCCATAGTAGGGATCCAAAGGAGGGAAAATAGGGATCCAAAGGGGGGGGCAGCATGTAAAAGAGCCATGTGCAACAATGGGCTTAAAAGACCCTAAGGTTCAGCCCATTAAGACTTCCAAAATGCTAAGGTTCCAAAAATTCAAATTTTGTGTCCAAAGGTCAAACTTGGGGGGAATTGGATGCTTTGTGTGTGTCCCAAAAGTCTTTAGCAATCCCTACATAGGAGGGGGCGAGCCTTGCAAGTAGGGGATGAGAGAGAAAACTCTCTCTCTCACACACACACACACACACACAAGCTCCCTTTACACAAAGGGAATGAGGGACACATGTCAGCTCCCTAGCCCAAATGCCCACAAGGTGTACCCAATTCCTATTGGATGGCCTTGGAGGTGGACCAATGAGAATTAGGCTAGAGTAAATCTAGTTTAATTAATTTAAAAACACTTAATAAAAGAACCAATAAGAATTAAGCTCTCTAGAAGACTATTGCACAGTCTCCCAAGGGGACCAATGAGCATTCAGCAGCCCAGCTTGCCTGATTTCTATTGGCCATGAGGAAAAGGGGTCCAATGAGAGTTTAGTTGAATTAAATAATTACCTAAAGCTCTCACAAAAGGGGAAAGGGGGACACATGTCAGAAGGCTATCACTTATGCTGCTTAATTACCATTGGCTAAGCTTGGGGAGGTCCAATAGGATGCTAGCAAGAGCAAATAGCAAGAGGGGTCGACCAAGAGAGAGAGGGGGCTGATTTTTCAAAGGCATTATCACCTACACACTCACACTAGCTCATGTGTGAAGAAAAGAAGGCTCTCTCTCCTTCTCAAGCTTTAATGGAACGCTTATCACCTACTCCAAGCTTGTGAGAAGGAAGGCCTACACCAACAACTCTTGGCTTTATGATGCAAATCCAACCAAGAGCCAAGCTTCACTGCATGCTCATCTCCTCTACCATGCTAATTACTAAGCTAATATATGCTAATATGAGTGATTATGTGAGGAGATGTACATATTTCTCGTAAGAATACTCCTTCTTCCTCTTAATCTACTCTCATACCCCGCTAGCTCTCACCATCTTCGAAGGTGTGTGAGGTCTTGGGTCTGAGACCGTGAGGAAATTGATGTTGTGTTTGATAAGTGTTTTGCGTAGTGCATGAAGATTCCATATTCATTGCACTCGCTAGTATTGAAGGAACACAAGAAATTGTATTGTAAAATGTCTCTCTTGATGGGAGAAACCATAATACAAAGCCTTTTGGAGGGGGGACCGCCTCCATGAAAATCTAGTCCTCAAATGTTGTCAATTGCTTAATTTCTCTCTCTTTTGAAGTATTGTTCATGCTATCTAACTAGGTGTTATGCTTTTTGTTGCTCTCTCCACCCAAGCACTATTGTTAATCTCATTAGGAATCTATTCTAATGAAATGCTCACTATGTTCATGCTATTTTCTGCTACACACAAGTTACTAGGCCCTTAAATGTTACACACATCCAAAGTTTGAAATTTACCTCATAAAATACATTTTGAGGGTGGAAAAATCTACATATCTTGAAAATTATTTTTGCATATTCTTGTTTAAATACTCCGAAACTTTGGCAAACAACCTCTTAAGATGAATTCAAACAACCCGACGGCAGAGAGCACTCGTCCACGTTGGTGCACAACCATTGGTTTAGAACAAAGTCTTCACTTTTGAGCCCACCAAAAGTTGGGCAACCCCCCGCCTCCTCCCCCCCCACCCTTGCCCTTAAGTGAGGGTCTTCAAAGTGTGAATTGCAGAGAGCGGAGCTTCAATTGAAGACCGCCTGCAACAACAAATGCCAAAAGGATTTTTGTCTAACAGCAGGAGTGAATGATATGCTTGGTTGCCAATTTGATTTTTCCAAACATTTAGTGCACTGTGTGTGTGTGTGTGTGTGTGTGTGGACATGGTCGGTGATGCACACTGTCAAAGCCTCTGCCCATTCCCTCATGGGAAGGGTGGAAATGTTTACACATTTCTCTGCCCATGTAGTGATAATATACAAAAAGTTACTGCCACCACCACAAAAAGGAGCTTACCCTATTGGTCATGCCCTTTGTTTTAGGTCCATGTCACACGAGCGTTGGGATTGGGTGCTCGTGGTGTCACACACAGGTAGAAGGCATGTATCTACAATGAATTAGAGGTGAAGATCAATGTATGAGTGTACGACAAGTGGACATTCACCAGTGTTTGACATGGGGGTGAGTAGTTCGAGCCCTATTGATGTTGTTCGTATGCTAAATCTTTTGTGTGTCTGTAGATTGTATGGGATGGGCAAGTGGATCTATCTGCCTCACTAAGCATAGTAGCGGACATCTCTTCCTACCAATAGTTGTTCGCCAACCCAGCGCCACACACGTCCAACCAAACTTGTGTGATACATGCCTTACATGGTGGGGACTGAGGTTCAACCCCTTTCCGTGAATAGGCGAGGGAGTGAATGATTTGTCTGGTTCCCAAACTAATTTTTCCCCAACACTGCAATGCTCTCTCTCTCTCTCTCTCTCTCTCTCTCTCTCTCTCTCTCTCTCTCTCTCTCTCTCTCTCTCTCTCTCTCTCTCTCTCTCTCTCTCTCTCTCTCTCTCTCTCTCAATGTGTGGGGACCCAAAAAATGAACGCTAGATTTGGCCTTATCTTCCAAGACCGCCGGCCTATATGCACCCCTCCTCCACATCAACGACTCTCTCTCTCTCTCTCTCTCTCTCTCTTTGCACAAGAACGTAGAGAGAATCAAATTAGATATCGCTCTGTATGTGTGTGTGTGTGTGTGTGTGTGTGTGATAAAATCTAAATCTAACCAACCCAAATGATACTTTCATATTAAACAGATCATTTAATGTGGGAGAATAAACGGGAACAAGGGTTACAATCTAGACATGTGCTTATGGATCTCTCAACACGGGGCCAAGGTTAAAGGGGTCCAAATGAGAGATGGTTTGTGAAAGAGCAAGGCTAGCTAATGGAGCTTGAAGACCTTAGGGTTAGCTTCATTAAAGACCTCCAAAGGTTAGTATTAAAAATCCTTTTGACCTTAGGCAAGCTAGGGCTATGCTTGAGGGGCGAACCCGGTCCAAGCTTAAGGTGCTTGTCGTGCTTGCTGACTAAGGTGCTTGAGGTGCCTAATGACTAAGGTGCTAAGGTGCTCCATGACTAAGGTGCTTAAGGGGCTTGAGGTGTTCCACAAAGTCAAACATATCCCTACTCATGAGAGGGTGAGCCCTCATTGTAGGAGCATGGGAGAGAACACACACCCTCGCACAAGGCAAGCTTGGTCTAAAGGAGCAACTAGGACACTTGTCAAGTTCCTCTTCATGTTGCTCTCATAATGTGCCTAAAGCCTATTGTTGGACTCTCAAGGGGTCCAATGATAATTTAGCTAATTTACTTAATTGTGTGTGCATTTATCAAGTCCTCTCTCTCAAAGGGGAAAGGGGGACACTTGTCTCAAGGCTAGCATGGTTGCTTGATGTGACTAAAGCATGTGATTAGCTAGGCTTGTAGGGGTTCTATAGCTATCTCCTATAAATGTTTCTTCTTTCTCTTCCCTACCCTCATTCCCCGCTAGCTCTCTCCACCTTTGAAGGTGTTTGAGGCCTTGGGACTGAGGCCGGGGATGGATAATTCTTTTACAAAGTTTATGTTATGCTCGTGATGCATGAAGCTTTCCATCTTCATTGCATCACCTAGGTCACAAGGAACACAAAGATTGTATTTTACCAAGTCTTTCTTGATGGGAGAATCGATAATACAAAGCCTATTGTGGAGGGGGAACCGGCTCCACATAAATTCGATCCTCAACAAGTTCTCTCTCTCTCTCTCTCTCTCTCTCTCTCTCTCTCTCTCTCTCTCTCTCTCTCTCTCTCTCTCTCTCTCACACACACACACACACACACACACACACACACACAAGTATTATTTATGCCAAGTTAATTAAGTATTATGGCTATGTTGCTACCACTAATTAAGTTCACCCTCTATGTTCTCAAAGTAGTCTCACAAAAATGCTCACTCTAATTCCGCTATTCTCAAAGTTCATAGGCCATTTCCATTACATTGGTATCAGAGCTATTGGTTTCTCTGTTCTTGCTTAAGAAGAGAGTTCTTTACATTGTCCATGAAAGGTTGGGCTTGTTCATTGTTCCAATAGGATAAGTGGGACAAGGATCTATTATCTTGGTTGAGAAGGACTTAGTTCGAGGTACACCATTGGGAACTATAGTCTTAATAATGGAGCCTCTCGGGGCTTGCCTTTGGCTTAACCATTATTGAGCTACAAGCAAGCTCAACATTAACTATAATCAACCGAGCAATGTTAGACCCTCTCCACTAGTCTTTGCAATCAACAGTGTCTAAACCATGGGTGTGGCTGCTTAAGAACTAATTTTCAAAGGTAAAGAAGGGTAGCGACTAAGGTTTTTGAGGGTACCAAAGCACAAAGTAATTCTATACATAAGATTAATTAGCATGGCTGACAATAGCCAAAAGAGTAGAATGAACATTAATAAATTTGATTTTCCACATGAAGGTTCTACCATGTTTGTTAGTTACCTTGTTACTAGGTTGCATCAAGCTATGGGCAACCCTACTTTGCAAGTCAAAGTTACCCAACAACTTCGTGCTTATGGGATTTCCCTTCCTCTCCAAAAGGAGAGAGAGGTTAGGAGGCCTCTTGATGAGACTCCCAAAAGAACACTCTCTCCCATAAGAGAGGAGGAATCCAAAGAACAAGAAAGAAGTGAATCCCTAAGTTCCTCTAAAGATGTGGCTCCACGAAGATGACAGTCTAGACGATCGCCAACTCCTCCCAAGAGGAAACGGTCAACCCATAGTCCTCCTCGTCTCTTCACCTTTGAAGGTGTTTGAGGCCATGGGACTGAGGGCGGGGATGGTTAATGCTTTTAAAAATTTTATGTTGTTCTCGTGATGCATGAAGCTTTCCATCTTCATTGCATCATCTAGGTCTTAAGGAACACAAAGATTGTATTTGTATTGTACCAAGTCTCTCTTGATGGGAGAATCTATAATACAAAAGCCTATTGGAGGGGGACCGGCTCCACATAAATCCGATCCTCAACCATTGTCAAGTTCTCTAAATCTCTCTCTCTCTCTCTCTCTCTCTCTCTCTCTCTCTCTCTCTCTCTCTCTCTCTCTCTCTCTCTCTCTCTCTCTCTCTCTCTCTCTCGCGCGTAAAAGTATTGTTCATGCCAAGTTAATTAAGTATTATGGTTATGTTTCTACCACTAATTAAGTTCACCCTCTATGTTCTAAAAGTAGTCTCACAAACATGCTCAATCTAATTCCACTATTCTCAAAGTTCATAGGCCATTTCCATTACTCTCTCTCTCTCTCTCTCTCTCTCTCTCTCTCTCTCTCTCTCTCTCTCTCTCTCTCTCTCTCTCTCTCTCTCTCTCTCCGTCCTCCCCATAGAGCACCAGCAACAGAATGAAGGTTGGAAGAAAAATGATTTGGCCTTGTTCTTTGGAGAACGCCTTTGTGCATGGTGTCAAATGCGGAGGGTTCCACCTTTGAGGCCATCTTATAGGCTGTGAGCATGATAGCACCTTTGTCGACGCCACCTACAGCAACTATGAAGAGGTGCTAAGCTTGCACAGTGTGTGGTACTTCCCGAGCGAGCATAAAAAATACTGCTACGTCTTCACCCGAGATGACTACAATTTCATCTAGCCAGATAGGGCCTTCCTTGTTCATGCCTTCTTCTGGGTGGGCAACCTCACCTCCGACATCGGCCCCAACGTCACCTTCTAGATGATCATCAACACTGACATATGGGACCTTCCTACAACACTACTGTCCTCTTGCTATGCCATGCTGATTTGGATTGTAGATGTGTGTGTGTGTGTGTGTGTGTGTGTGTGTGTGTGTGTGTGTGTGTGTGTGTGTGTGTGTGTGTGTGTGTGTGACAGAGAGAGAGAGAGAGAGAGAGAGAGAGAGAGAGAGAGAGATTTTATTATCATTCTCGGAGGTCAAATATGGCATATGGGACCAAAGTTACATGTGATGTAGTATGTGTATGGATACTGAGTGTCTCTTGATGCTCCAAAATTGTGGTGATGAGAGTCACAATGGAGATCCGACACTGTGGCTAGGAGATGAAAGTATGTAGGTCTAAGTCATGGCTGACAGTTTGAGGGAAGAAAGTTCGGATGTGACCAAAAGCTGATCCCTCTATTAGTGTGTGGTACTCAGACTCTCAGCCTTATAGTGACCATAATGTGCACAATCGATTTGACTCTTCTCCATTTTTCCAATGCCCTATCTCGAATTAATGTCTATAGCTACTCACAATGATCTATCTTCTATGATAGATGACTATGCTACTGACCCTGACTTTAAAGACATAATATCAACCCTTGCATAGGGGAAGAATGAGGAACCATTCACCTCGCAGGATGGTTATCTTCTCCATGGCAATAGGCTATGTGTTACCCACTCTCTTCCTAAGAAAGTTATGTGTGAATCCCATGCTCCTCCCTATGTGGGGCATAGAGGTATTCAACAGAGATGTACTTCAATTGGCCTACCATGAAAGTAGACATACAAGAGTATGTTTCAAAATGTGTGGTATGCCAAAAGACCAAGTATGATAGAGGGAAGCAACCTAGATTACTCGAACCATTGCCAATTTCTAATTCACCATGGGAGAGTATATACATGGATTTTATCTTTGGATTATCCAAGTCTATCCATGGGAATATGGTGATGGAGCAAAAGACGTCATGCACACACTCACACACCCAGACAACTCAAAACCACACAATGAATTTTCTTAAATTCCAACCCACACACACCACCACTCAAGAGCTCAATGAAAACACTACCCACAAGCTCAAGGCAAACTCCAAACGCCTTGACCTACAAGCCCTAGCCTGCCCGCAGACACTACAAGGTGAGCCGAGTTGAACAACACTTGAAATCACACTTGATGGTGACCAAAATATACAAGAAAAACCATCAAAAACTCAAAAACTCCAGCCACAAAAGGCCTCTCTCAACCATTGCAAAAGCTCCACCAAACTCCACTCTGTTGGACTCTTTGGAGTAGCGCAAACCCTAATGGCACCGATATAGGGTCACATAGTCTTGCAGAAAGCCGCACCTTCTTCCCTCAATTCCTTGCACACACACATCCATGGAGACCTCATAACTTCCATAGACTCTCCAAAGTGAAAAATTGAAGAGAGAACTCCTCCACACACTCGAAAACAGGACGCAAACGCAACGGGACTGCACTAGACCACCTGTAGGAACCCTGCTTACTTCCCCACACAGAGAGGTGAAAGTGCCAAGACTTGGATTACAAAATACTCCTTTTTCTCAAGCACTCATGGAAGTGTCACTGATGTGGAAATTGAAGCCTTTTCACACTATTTTTGGTCATTTTTGACCTTTTTTGACCCAATTTTGACCCCCGGTGGACATTTTTCGCGGGAAAAACCCCAAACGGACTCCAAAATTCACCAAATTTTGTACGCTTGATCCTCAATACCCAAAGCACTTTTTCACATCCCCACATTCTATTTTTGACCACTTCTAGGGCAGTGCACGCATCATCGCAGATCAAGCACCGTAAATAGAAAGTTACTGCATGTCCCAAACTTCTCGAGCGGGATGAGAGTACCCATACTTGTCGCTTGCATTATTTGCATTCTAGAAAGCTCAAACACATTCTATAGAGACAAAATAAGCCACTTAGAACCATATCCAAGGCCCCGATACCCTACCCGGGCATGTACATGTGTCCGACTGCTAGCACGCGAACCTGTTAATTCACAATGTGTACACGTTGCATCTTTTTTCAAACTTGAAACCACTTTTCAAAGATCCCAAATGCATGTATTTAACATATTTTTGTCCATATAACCATGCATATAAACGCTACTTTGTACACGCCAAAAGTGGTTTATCAACGGGAATATGGACAATAGTCGACAGGTTTAGCAAGCAAGCACACTTTATTTCTGTCAAAAAGACTATTAAGGCAGACCAAATGGCAACTCTCTTGATATCTCAGATTTTCAAACACCATGGATTTCCAACATCCATCATATCAGATAGAGATCCTAGAATGACAAGTAATTTGTGGAGAGGTCTCTTTGAAAATCTAGGTACAAGATTGAATTTTTCTTCGGCCTATCACCCACAAACGGATGGCCAAAGTGAGATAACCAATCTTATGATTCTCGACCTACTTAAGACTTATGTTACCGAAGTAGATCAACGCTCACAATGGGAGAAGTACCTACCCCTCGTAGAGTATGCGTACAATAATACTATCTATAATTCTACAGGAATAGCACCTTTTGAGATCATAGAGGGAAGACCTAAAAGTCCCTTGCTACTTAAAGTACATGGGAAGATCTTCGCTGCCGATGAGTATAGCCGTGACCTACAAGAATCTTTTCAAAAGATTAAGGAGGCTATATCCACCTCTCAACGAAGGCAAAAAGCTGCTGCTGACAAGAACAAAAGGGCCTTGACGTTCAAAGACAATGATTGGGTCTTACTTAAGTTTTCCAAGGCTCGATTGAGGCAAATGACGAGCCAAAATCCTACGGGCCATCAAAAGTATAATGCTAAACTAGCAAAAAAATACTATGGTCCTTTTCAAATCTTGAAGCCAATCAATGAGATGGCTTATCAACTCAAGTTTCCCAACCATTGGATCATACACAATGATTTTCATGTGAGTCTACTTAAGCCCTACAAAGGAGAGCCACCAAGTGAACCAATTATTGAAGACCCTCCAAAAATTGAAGACCAAGAAGTGGTGCTACAATCCGAGGCTACACTTAGGCATGAAGACAAGGTACTACGACATGGTAAGATTATCTAATGGTATCTCATTAAGTTCAAAAATTATCGTTTTAACGATACTAGATGGATGCAAGCAATATAACTTAAAGGTAGTATAAACCTTGTCAATGCTTACAATGCTACATTGGAGTAAGTAAATGTACATGTTTCTTTTAAACGACCAATGTTTTTGTCTTATAAGACTAGTTCTCTTTTTATTGTGTACAAATTTAAATAGTATGCATGCTTAGAATCATGTTTGTGATGACGACGTCTCTCAAACACCATGTAGAATTTGTCACTCTACTTTGCAAGAATGAAATGAACTAAAGAGAAGAGCAGACATGCTTGCGGCAGCTACGTCTCCCAAGCACCAAATGGATTACTCATCCATCTTGGAATGACGTCGTAGGGTAAAAAGGGATCCTCTACCCTCTAAGGAACATCGACTAATGACTAAGGCTTTATCTAAAATTCGAGGACAACTATGATTTCAAGAGAGAGGTAATGTCATAAAATCTAATATCTAACCAAGACAAATGATTTTCTCATATTAAACTGATAATTTGATGTGGGAGAATAAATGGGAACAATGGTTAGAATATAGACATGTGATTATGAATCTATCTCAACACGGGGCCAAGATTAAAGGGGTCCAAATGATAGATGGTTTGTCAAAGAGTAAGGCTAGCTAATGGAGCTTAAATACCTTAGGATTAGCTTCATTAAAGACCTCCAAAGGTTAGCGTTAAAAGTCCTTTGACCTTAGGCAAGCTAGGGTTGTGCTTGAGGTGGAAACCCGGCCCAAGCTTGAGGTGCTTGTCGTGCTTGCTGACTAAGGTGCTTGAGGTTTGTCGTGCTTATTGACTAAGGTGCTTGAGGTGATTGTCGTACTTGCTAACTAAGGTGCTTGAGGTGATTGTCGTACTTGCTGACTAAGGTGCTCGAGGTGCTTAATGACTAAGGTGCTAAGGTGCTCCATGACTAAGGTGCTTGAGGGGCTTGAGGTGTTCCACAAAGTCAAACATATCCCTACTCCTGAGGGGGCAAGCCCTCATTGTAGGAGCATGGGAGAGAACAGACACACCCTCACACAAGGCAAGCTTGGTCTATAGAAGCAACTAGGACACTTGTCAAGTTCCTCTTCATGTTGCCCTCATGGTGTGCCTAAAGCCTATTGGTTGGCATCTCAAGGGGTCCAATGATAATGTAGCTAATTTAGTTAATTGTGTATGCATTTATCAAGTCCTCTATGTCAAAGAGGAAAGGGGGACACTTGTCCCAAGGCTAGCGTGGTTGCTTGATGTTATTAAAGCATGTGATTGGCTAGGCTTGTAGGGGTCCAATCAAATTTCAGCTTGAGCTACAAGGAGGGGTCGACCAAGAGAAGCAAGGGGTGTGCTTGGGGGGTATACTCTCTCTCACACACACTCACAAGCTCATTCTTACTTGGGCAAAGTGCAAGAACTCCATCTCCTTCTCCAAGCTTGTTGAGATGTTGAGAGCCTACACCAACACTCTTGGCTAAGGAATGCAAATCCAACCAAGATCCATGATCCAATGCTTAAGCTTGTCATCTTCTTCATCTTCAATACTATGCTATTAGGCTATGCTAAGCAAGAAGAGTGATGATAAGTGAGGAACTATTTCTTTCTCCTATGAATGTTTCTTCTTCCTCTTCCCTACCCTCATTCCCCGCTAGCTCTCTCCACCTTTGAAGGTGTTTGAGGCCTTGGGACTGAGGCCGAGGATCGATAATGCTTTTACAAATTTTATGTTATGCTCGTGATGCATGAAGCTTTCCATCTTCATTGCATCACCTAGGTCACAAGGAACACAAAGATTGTATTTTACCAAGTCTCTCTTGATGGGAGAATTTATAATAGAAAGCCTATTGGAGGGGGGACCGGCTCCACATAAATACGGTCCTCAACAAGTTCTCTCTCTCTCTCTCTCTCTCTCTCTCTCTCTCTCTCTCTCTCAAAAGTATTGTTTGTGCCAAGTTAATTAAGTATTATGGTTATGTTGCTACCGCTAATTAAGTTTCCCCTCTATGTTCTCAAAGTAGTCTCACAAAAATGCTCACTATACTTCCGCTATTCTCAAAGTTCAAAGGCCATTTCCATCTCTCTCTCTCTCTCTATGTGTGTGTGTGTGTGTGTGTGTGTGTGTGTGTGTGTGTGTGTGTGTGTGTGTGTGTGTGTGTGTGTGTGTGTGTGTGTGTGTGTGTGTGTGCGTATGTGTATGTGTGTATGTCTCTCTCCATCCTCCCCATAGGGCACCTGAAAGAGAATGAAGGTTGGAAGGCAAATGATTTGGCCTTGTTCTTTGGAGAACGCCTTTGTGCATGTTGTCGAATGCAGAGGGTCCCGCCTTTGAGGCCATCTTGTAGGATCTAAGAATGATAGCGCCTTTGTCGATGCCGCCTACTGGCAGAAACTATGAAGAGGTGCTAAGCTTGCACAGTGTGTGGTACTTCTTGAGAGAGCATAGCAAATACTCCTACGTCTTCACCCGAGACGACTACGATTTCATCTAGCCGGATAGGGCCTTCCTTGTTCACGCCTTCTTTTGGGTGGGCAACCTCACCTTCGACATCGGCCCCAGCATCACCTTCTAGATGATCATCAACAATGACATATGGGACCTTCCTGCAACACTACTGCCCTCCTGCTACACCATGTTGATTTGGATTGTAGACGTGACCTAGAGAGAGAGAGAGAGAGAGAGAGATTTTATTATCATCCTCGGGAGTCAAATATGATATATGGGACCAAAGTTACATGTGATGTAGTATGTGTATGGATACTGAGTGCCTCTTGATGCTCCAAAATTGTGGTGATGAGAGTCGCAATGGAGATCCCACACTGTGGCTAGGAGAGGAAAGTGTGTAGGTCTAAGTCATGGCTAATAGTTTGAGGGAAGCAAGTTTGGATGTGACCAAAAGTTGAGCATTCTAGTAGTGTGTGGTACTCAAACTCTCAAACTTGCAGTGAGCATAATGTGCACAATCAATTTGACTCTTCTCCATTTCCCCAAAGCACTCTCTCGCATCAAAGGGAGTGGGAGCTAAGTCGAAAGGCTCCAATAGTGTGTATCGCTGACAAGGGGATATGCTCAAGCATGTAAGGGTGAGTACAATTTCCTCTTTCATCGAAAAACATTGTTTTGTAGTTGGGGGCAATATGGATGGTGTAATGTATGATGCGTGACCAACCGGATTTCTCCCACGCCGTAATACATTGGTGTTGTAGAAAAGCTTCATTCACTTGGGAGTCAATTGAGGCATCATGTAGCAAGTGTAATGCATCCCATCTCCCAAACCACTTCTTTATGTCTTGCATCCGTCCCGTGCTCAAGATCTTGCTTTTATGCGTCTTTTGGACTTTTTTGCTTGCTTCCCATACAATTGTAGGAAGTCAATGTGAGGGGCCTTGACACATCTTTATCATGTACTCCACAACCTTTTCCATGTCCATAACCTCAATCAAAAGAGATCCCAACTCAAGAAGTAGGAGTATATATGGTGTTTGTGTCTTAACTTGGAGAAAGTTTGTAAGAAAATTCTTTTGGACATTCTCAAACTCTTTCCAAGTAGACTTTTGAGATGCTCCTACCCCACACTTCAACTCCATAAAGAAGAACCGGTGTCACCAATGCGTCAAAAAGGTACTTCTTGCAAACCCAACACTTGATGTTTTCCGCATTACACATATTCTCAAATGCATAGTATGCTCTCTTTCCCGCTTCAAAACGACACATAGCACATTCATGCCACTTGTGATTGGACGGAACCTCAAGGCCAAGGCACTTAAAGTTCTCAACAACTTCAAGTGTCTCATTGTTGTACACAATGCATGGCTTCTCCTTATGTTTGGTTTTCACAAGCATAACCTTTGTTTTGGATTCATCCACAATCAGCTCACTATGCAAGCAAAAGTTCTTGCATAAATTCAAGTACCATTTGTTCCAATTGATTTTCTTGGACTTGAAATAATTTTTGGTTTACTTCACATCTTCTTCTCTTCTTTTGAATCAATGCCTTGTATGCATGCAAATGACTTTGACAGTTTTGTTTGTCCATACCAACACTTGATGTTTCTCACATTACACATGTTCTCAAATGCATAATATGCTCTCTTTCCTGCTTCCAAATGATGCATAGCACATTCATGCCACTTGTGATTGGACGCAACCTCAAGGCCAAGGTACTTAAAGCTCTCAACAACTTCAAGTGTCTCATTGTTGTACACAATGCATGACTTCTTCTTATGGTTGGTTTTCACAAGCATAACATTTGTTTAGCCCACTATGCAAGAAAAAGTTCTCAAGGACAACCATAAGCTTTTGTGCATCTTCTAAAGTATGTGCTAGAAGCACTACATCATCCACATATAACAAAAGCATGATTACCGCATTGCAAATAGTGACCTCTTCGATGCCTTCTTCTTGCATAAAGTCAAGTACCATTTGTTCCAATTGATCAATACATAGACCAAAGAGAGTTGGTGACAACGGACATCCTTGTTTAACCCCAATAGTGCTTACAAAAATTTCTAAAATTCCTCTTCCCATGTGAAATTGACACATCGCCTTCTCATAGCTTCGAGAAACCGCAAGCATAAACTCACTTGGAACTTGGAGCTCTTCCATTCTTCTCCACAAATTGCTACATGGAATCATATCAAAGGCTTTCTTAAAGTCCAAAAAACAACAATACAATCACTTGCCTTTCAACCAACTTTCCTCCATGAGAACATGAAGAGTGACAAGATGATCAATGGTGCTATGGCATTGACAAAAACCCACTTGTTCTTTTGCATGCTTGTCATTCTCTTCGGTCTAGTCACTCAATTTCATGTCCATTATGCACCCAAAAGACTTTGCCATAAGATACCCAATCGTTATAGTCCGGTAGTTGTTTACATTCTTTACATCCTCTCCTTTATGCAAAGGCTTGACCCAATTAATACTCCAATCATAACGCATACCATGTTGAAGTGCAAGGTTGAATATATCACACATCCACTCATGGGTAAAATATCCCTTCCATTTGATCATCTCTAGCTCGATACCTTGAAGATCTCCCGCTTTGCGAGTGGCCAATTTTCAAGCCCACCACATATATCCTCAATAGTAAAAAAGAGGGCATACATGGGTGTGAACCATAAAATGGTGTTTTTTCAGCATTTGGTTGCTCATATAATTGCCTTCAATGTGTGTACACTATCCACAAAATTTAAGTTACCAAAACTCTCAACCCGATTGCCTCTCAAGTTTCTCCAAAATCTTCCACATGTACGTGCCTTTTCTTTGACTTAAAAAAGTTTTTTCGTTACTTCCCATCTTCTTCTCTTGTTTTGAATCAATGCCTTGTATGTATGCAAATGACTTTGACAGTTGTCTTTGTCCATCATTTCATCAAGCTTTATCAAGGACTTTCGAGCATCTTGACATTCTTTATCAAACCACCTTTTGCGTAATCTATCTTTGTTGATACCATGGAGATGCTTTATGGCAAAGCATTCTTCGGCACAAGAACAAATAAATTTCTTGAAAGATTCCCATTTAGTTTCCAATGGTACATCATATTGAAGCTTTGTCATCCATAACTTTTGGTGAACCATTTCAATGTACATTGGTGCCCGTTTGAAATCCATACATAGTGATAACTTTTCTTCCCTTTGACTGAGATTATCATGCTTAGTTGCTTCTCCACATGCAAGGTCAATACATAAGGTCCAATGGTTTGATTCTGTGGTCCATTGGCCAAACATAAAACTCTTTATTTGATACATGATGGCTTCAAAGAGTAGCATATACTCAATCACACTATCCCTATTATGTTTTCTACATGTAAATCCATCGGTTCACTCCGTAATGATACACCATTGGCAATGAGCATACACGTGCTATTACAAATGTGTAAAAGTAACTTTCCATAGTGATTCGGCTCTTTCTCATCCATTGAAGTACGATCATACAAGTGAACTTCCTCCAACTCCCTTGAAATGTATGGCATATCAAACGGTTGAGTATCATGTTGCAATGTTTTTGTGTGAGCATTCTATCCCCAAATATAATAACATCACCTTCGTCTTTGAAATAAGCAATGTCCTCTTCTTAATAAAAAAATGGCTGATCTCTATTCATGCAAGCAACTGGCTACAAAAATTGGTGTCATGATTTTCAGCCATACCTAACGTTTGTACTTGTCATCTTTCACAATTGATACAAAATCTTCCAATCCTTTTTTAACCATACATGCTAGCTACCCCTTCTTGCCCTCTTTGTTGCTTGAGATTATTTGACCACATCAATGAATGTACATTGTAATCCTCCAAGACGTTAATCCTTTGTGTATCATGCTCCCAACTTTCAACAAGAAGTACAACATCGGCTTCGCTTATTAGCTCATCAATGCCAACCCCCGCATTCCATGGGTATCCATTGCAGTTCCAAAAGTGTATTTTCAATTATAACTCGACCTCATAGGTCGCGCATCCCTATTTGCTCGAGGGACTTGCCTCCTCCTTGGGAACATTTTCTTCGTGAGAGATCTCCTTGTTTTTCTTATTCTTTTCCTCATATGCCTTGTGACACATATTTTGTTTCTTATTAGTGCAATCTTCATATTAAAAACATTTTGTATTTATCAAATAGATCCAACTATTATCAAGGATAATCTTTCGTTTGGTCTCATCCAACATAGTGCATACAATTGGCCGTTCTCCCGAGCAAAGAGCTCCTTGCTTACCCACTCTATGTGCTCTATAGACTGTAACTCCGGAGATGCCAAAGTGGTGTTTGAAGAAATCTTTGATAACAATGGCAAGAGATGGAGGTGTCTCTAACTTCTCTTCGGGAATTTTGAGAATAACAATGTTCTGGGAATGTCGCTCCCGTTCCTTCACCTCCTCCATATCAACATTCTTTGTTTGAGCCATAGCTTGCATGAGGGAGGAATTAGTAACCACATTTCTACCGCATACATCAATCCAAGACGTGTTTGTGAATACATTCTTCATGCCGCATGCATCCCGGATCATGGTGTCAAATTTCTCCTCTTTCAATATATGGTCATACTCTAATTTGCTCATGCGCTCCTTCAAGTCCACAAGAGAGCATTTACATTCTTTGACTTCCTCTTCAAGTTGCATCAAACGTGTTGTTTGCATTTCAAGTGTCCTCTTGAGATTCTCATTCTCAACCGCAAGAACCCTTAGCATGTCATTCTCCATTTTGCAAGTGCCTGTAAGTCTTCACAACTATCTCTTAAAGGCAAGGCCTATAAGTGGTGGATGACATTTCCAATAGATGCTCGTTCTCCGTCTTGGGCTGCATTTCAAGCTTCTTTCTCAAAAGAATTTTTGGACTCGAATGAAGAAGATAAGACTTGGTTAGCATGGGATGCATGTCGCATGTCTGGCCTCTCTCTCACACAGTACCTTTCGAAGTATTGGAAAATCATATTAAAACTAAAAGGTCTAGATGAATTCCAAAAGATATAGGGTTTTAATAGGGATCTTGACAAAGACTATCGTCTTCATGTCAAGACCCAACATCCAAAAACTTTGGAAGAAGCCATCAATCATGCCCAAAGATATGATGGTGACCAAGAGAGGAAAGGAAATGTTCCCTACTCTAAGAATACTTTTGCTAAGAGCAATGTGGCTAAGAGCCAATGGCGAGGTAGATCTCCCACACGTTCCAAGAGGAATAAGAGACAATCTACCTCTCCACGCCCACAAGAGGCTAAGAAGCCTAAGCAATCACGAGATAGTCCACGTGGGCATCACTGCTGATTTTGAGCGTGCAAAGAAACACAATTTGTGTTTTAGATGTCTTTCAGACCAACATAACAAGAAAGATTGTCCTCTTTTGCAAGGCAAAGAAAAGGCCATGCACACGGTGCAACGTCTCACATTAGATTCATCTCCTAAATATTGTGCTGTAGAGGTTCTTCATATGGAAGAAAAGCACAAGTGTTGTGTGCCTGCTTCAATGTGGAAGCCCACCTTTGGCCCCCATGATTTGATTCGTATGCATGGCACTATTAACGGATAGTGTTCATATTTTAGTGGATGATGGTACAACTCATAACTTCTTGAATTATAAGCTAGTCAAGAAATTGAAGCTTACACGGACTCCCTGCTCTCACAAGTATGTGGTGGAGCAGATGTCTGGGAATGATAAAGAAATATGGGACATGGTAGTTCAAGAGGTTGAGCTTATTGTTCAAGATTATATGATGACCCTTGACTTCCAAGTTATGAACATGGAGCATGCTGATGTAGTTTTAGGACGGGAGTGGCTGCATGGTTTAGGAGACACATTGCACACTAGTTATAAACACAACTCCTTATCCTTTATGGCCAATGGTAAACATGTGCTTTTGCTTGGTGAGAAAAATATACCATCTGCACCTCTTATATGTACAAGTGAGCTTTCTATTTTGCAGAAAGCACATATAATAGATGAAGTCTTTTTGTGTTACTGCTTGTCTCCAAGTATTGTGAATTCTCAAGAGCAAAGTGCGGTGAATTCTAGTAATGGTATGCAAAGTGCAATGAATTCTACTGATAAACAAAGTGTTAACAAATCTAATGAGCAAAGTGCTTTCAATTTTAATTCTATAGAGCAACGTGCAACTGTTGTAAAACAAACATTACAAGAATTACAAGATTCTCCATCCCACCATAACTCTAGTTTACTTTCTCATTTTGCATGGCAGAAGCTAACTCACTTACTCACAGAGTATAGTGATGTGTTCTCAAGTGATTTAACACCGGGTTTACCCCCTACACGTGATGTCCAACATGGCATAGATGTCTTGTCAGGCACTAAACCGGTGAGTAAACCACTTTATCGTATGAGTGCTAAAGAAGCCAAGGAGGTTGAGAGTCAGTTGCCTGAGTACCTCACTCGTGGTTTCATTAGACCTAGCACTTTGCCTTGGGCATAACCAATTCTATTGGTAAAAAAGAAAGATGGTACTATGTGCATGTGCATAGATTATTGTGGATTAAATGCGATAACCATCAAAAAGAAGTATCCTCTGCGTCGAGTGGATGAGTTGTTTGATTAACTCCACGGGGCAAGATACTATACAAAGATAGATCTTCGTTCAAGATACCACCAGGTGCGTATCCTACGACAAGATATCTCCAAAACTGCCTTTAGAACACGGTTCAGGCATTTTGAATTTTTGGTTATGCCTTTTGGTCTAACCAGTGCTCCATCTACATTTATGACACTCATGGATAGTGTCTTACGTCCCTATCTTGAAAAAAAATTTGTGGCTTTCCTTGATGAGATTCTCATTTACAGTTAGACTGAAGATGAACACATAGAACTCTTACGATTAGTGTTCGAACAGCTACGAGCTCACGTGTTGTATGCTAAGCAAAGCAAGTGCGATTTCTTTAAAACTAAGATACATTACCTCGGTCATGTGATCTCTTATTCTGGCATCAAAATGGACACTGACAAGGTCGTTTCCATTCTTCGATGGCCACATCCCAACACGGTTGAGGAGCTTCAAATATTTTTAGGCATGGCTGGATTTTATCCACAGTATATCCGTGATTATGCTAAAATTGTTGTTTATATGACGGATCAACTTAAAGCAAAAGGTAAGAACTTTTCTTGGGAAGAAGCCCAAAAATGCAGTTTCGAACATCTCAAGGTAGCTATAGCCACTGCTCCCACCCTAGCAATCGCCGACCAACTTAAGCCGTTTGTGGTAGAGACTGATGCTAGTGATAAAGCAATTGGTGCGGTACTTCTCTAGGAGGGAAGACCTATAGCCTTTGAAAGTAAAAACTTAGATAGAGCTCAACAGAATTATTCTCTCTATGAGAGAGAGCTCTATGCCATAATTCACGCTTTACGAAAGTGGCGACACTATTTATATTGTACCGAGTTTGAAGTAGTTTTTGACCATGAGAGTATCAAATGGTTTACTATTCAAACGGACTTGAAGGGCCGTAAAGCTAGATGGGCCGAAATCCTTCAAGATTATGATTGTAAGCTACGATACCGCAAGGGGCGATATAATGTAGTGGCGGATGCACTAAGTCGGATGCCTCAGATTAATTCACTTGCTTTCACAGAAATAAAGAGTGGATTTTTAGAGTCATTACGTGGAAAGTGTGCACACGATCAATCATATGGCATGCAGTTTTAAAAAGGGATACCTCACACTCGCATGTCTCTGAACAGCCAGATCAACATGTCTGCACGCGCAGATAGAAACTCCAACACATAGAGCTCCACCCCTACTCAGGAAGAGCTTAAGCGATGGAAGAATTTTTCCATTGATGATGGCTAATTACTCCACAAAGGTAGAGTATGTGTGCCAAAGGACTCAGACACTAGGCGCCAAATCTTATTTGAGTGTCACGATAGTCCAAGTGCTGGTCATCTAGTAATTCGTAAGACGTATGCCTTAGTTCGACGGCAATTTTATTGGCCATGCTTACATCATGATGTTCAAGAGTACATACTAAATTGCCAACAGTGCCAAGTTAATAAGGCAGAGCGCCTCAAGGTAGGTGGCCTTTTACATCCTTTAGAGATTCCACAAGGTAAGTGGGAGAGTATCTCTATGGATTTTGTAGTAGGACTACCTACTACAAATCATGGCCATGATGCCATTTGGGTAATTGTAGACCGTCTCACAAAGATGGGTCGATTCATTCCCACTAAGACTATGGTTAAGACATTGGAATTAGCACGGCTATTTATAGAGCATATATATAAACTCTAGGATCTTCCAGCTAAAATCATTAGTGACATAGATCAAAAGTTCGATAATCACTTCTGGAGAGTTGTGTTCCAAAAGTTGGAAACTAAAATTAATCTAAGTATGGCTGATCATCCAGAAATGGATGGTCAAACCGAAAGAGTTAATCAAGTGCTAGAAGATATGCTACGAGCGTATGTTAGCAAGAAGCAAATTAATTGGGAAGACTACTTACCTATATTGGAATTTACTTATAATAGTTCAAAGCATGTCACTACAGGGTTTAGTCCATTTATGCTTTTATATGGATTTCAACCTAGATCACCCGTTACAGTGGGGTTGGCTAAGAAGAAGATACAACAAGTGAAGGATTTTCTCCAAGACCATTTTGACATGCTTTGAGTTGCTCGACAGAATGTTAAGCAAGCTCAAGATCGATATAAGAAGTACGCAGATGAGCATCGTCATCTTGCTACTTTTGAAGAAGGAGACAAAGTTTTCCTCAAAGTTCCGGAGCATTCAGAAAGTCTGAAGACGGGAAAAGTTGCTAAACTTTCACAAGACTATTGTGGACCGTTTACCATTCTCAAACGTATAGGTCAAGTGGCCTATGTGTAGCTCTCTCAGAGTAGTCATGAGTTCATCCTGTTTTTCATGTTAACCGTTTACGAAAACAGCTAGGATAGAATGATAATGTCATTGACACAGGTGTGTTGGTTGACCTTATCGAACCGCCAAGCATTCCTCGTGAGCCCGAAAAGATTTTGGATTCTCGCGAAATGTCACATCATTTGCCCATTTCCAACAAGTGTTCTCAAAAAACCAACCTTTATGGTATATTTTTGATCAAAATCACACAATTCTGGTTAGATTTCAAGGTCATCTTGGAAGAAAAAATCGACTAAATTTTACACATTTTAGTGTAAAAAGGACAATACTTCATATTTTGACTCAAAAATAGGGAAGTGTTTAGATATTTCCTTTATGGAAAATTTACCAAAATACCCCTCTTATTTGTGGAAACTCTCAAAATGCCCCTCCAATTTCAAAAATTCCCAAAATACTCCCAATATTTTGTTATGAATTCCCAAAATGCCCTTCAAATTTTCCAAAATTCCCAAAATACCCTTGGTTGTGACAATAAATATTTCTAAAAAAAAAGAGTTGTATCTTTTCATAAGAAGACTAACTGTCTATCAATACAATATGCTAAAAGTAGAAATGAGTTGGTTATATAGGTTTTCGAGATGAATTGCTTCCTTATTTTTAGACATAATTTCCTTTATTTGCTAGGTAATTTGTGACAAATTACAGGCTAAGCACTCAAAAATGGATCTCAAATGTAAAATAGGAATAAAGATTAGAAAATTTTGAACAATCCAACGAGAATAGATACAAGGGTATTTTGAAAATTTCCACAAATTAGAGAGGTATTTTGGTAAATTTCCCTTCCTTTTTGGACTACATAAGTAATCCTTAGTAAAGGGTCGGATTTTGGATACATCCGTGGATCATTGGATAAAGCTTGTGGGTTATTGCCACATGGCAAGCTAATGGTAATAAACTTTTTGGACTACATAAGTAGTCCTTAGTAAAATGTGGATTTTTGGGTGTAAATTTGGACCATTGGAAAAAGCTGGCCGATTAAAGTCACATGGCAAGTTAATGATGATAGAATTTTATTAAAAAAAACGGTTGTGAGAGAGTGTTGACATTTCGGTAACCTCTCTTAATTAAAGAGGGGCATTGAGTATTGTGTCAAATATTATTTTCTATGATTTTGTAATATATGGTAAACTAAGTAGTTGATTGTTGTCACAATTTTTTCAAAAAAAGTAATCTTTTATTGTGATACTACATGTTTTCAAATACTAGTGTCACTTTCTATCTTCTAAGTCCTTGTGAGAGGGTGCTAACATCTGTGTAGCTCTCTTTCAATAAGGACATCCAGTATTGTGTCAAACATTATTGGTTTCTAAAAGAAGCCTTAGAGAAGTGTTGGGTTAGGCATACTTTCAATGTTCTCGGTGATGATTGAGACTTACCCTAAATGTTATTTTGGTTTTAAAATATTAAATGGATATTTTTATTTCACCTTTCATTCACTTTCTCACATGGCTTGACTTCTCTTGCATTCTGTTCTTTTAGAATGATAAAGTGAAGCTTCACCTTGTATAATTCTAGTAAGTTATATACACACACACACACACACATATATATAGACACACACATACACATTATAAATAAGTAAATATATAATATATGTTAATGAGTTCTCTTTATTATATATATAATTTATTTATTTATTTTTATACACACATATATATTACTGAGTTCTTTATATGTATGTATATATATATATATATATATATATATATATATATATATATATATATATATATATATATATATATATAAAATAGGGAAAATTACCAAAATACCCCTCTAATTTGTGGAAATTCCCAAAATACCCTTGTATCTATTTTGGTTGGATTGTTCAAGATTTTTTAATCTTTACTCCTTTTTGACAATTGAGATTCGCTTTGCGTGCTTAGAATGTAATTTGTCACAAATTACCTCGCAAAAAAAGGCAGTTATGTCTAAAGATAATGAAGCAATTCATCTCCAAAGCCTACATATAATCAACTCAAATTTTGGATTTAGCATCTTATATGATAAGCAATGAGTCTTCTTATGAAAAGCTACAAATATTTTAATCTTTGGAGAAATTTAATTTCACAACTAAGGGTATTTTGGGAATTTATGACAAAATATTGGAGGTATTTGGGGAACTTTTGAAATTTGAGGGGTATTTCTACAAATTAGAGGGATATTTTGGTAATTTTCCATTTATTTCCTATCACAAAGAAGCCTCTTATTATGAAATTATCATTAGTCTTGATGTAGGCCATAGTGAATTTTCACCTTGTTCTCAATGGCCGGGAAAAAAGGTTTTTTTTTGGGTGAGCTGCGAGCAAGCGTAGGCTAGATCCTTTCCAAACGGAAGAGACACCGACCTAGGTAACCTTTAGTGACTAGCTTCAGGAAAGAAACAATCCAATAATTCGGCGTCCCGCAGTTCGGACCTCGACTCAGTCAAAAGGTGTCTGGCATCCAGGTCCAGGAGTGTCCAAAAAGTCAGCGGCACCTTGCTCTAGCGGATTCATCGACCTTCTCTGGGCGCTCCTCCGTCCTCCTCCCCTTTCTTTCTCTCTCTCTCTCTCTCTCTCTCTCTCTCTCTCCACTCTCTTACACAGACACGCCGATCACCAGAGAGCTGCAGCTTTACCTTCTTTCGTGAAAATCATGGGCATGAATTTGTTCAACGTCAAGCGGCTTTTTCGACGAAGGAAATACGAGAGAGTGCAGGTAGGCCAAGCTGCTGGGCAGCGAGATGATGCAGCAGCAGCAGGCACTATGATAGGGCGTGATCATGAGGAGAGGATTCACAATAATAGAGTGGAAGCCCCCCGTCATGAAGAGATCATGATGAGCCAAGGATCATCCTCCAGTAGGCCGAGAGCTGCAGGTAAAAGCGGGGATCAACAAAGCTGGGGCTTCAAAATGCCGGCCAAGCTGGTGATGCGAAGGCAGAAGTCGCAGAAATCTGGGGGATCCGCCAATCCGCACCGCACAAACACGGCAGTGCAGAAGTTTCTGGAGGGGCCTCCTGATCTGCAAGCTGCTGGGCAGGATGACATTTATCAACAACAGTGCAGAGACTTGCTGAGAAAGCTGTCGGCCAGAGGCAATCGAGTGCCCGGACTCGCGTAGTAGTCAGCTTGCTTAAACTGGAGTCAGCAGGATGTTTTGTATTCCCTCATCACCCTCAGATGTCGCTGTGTATAGAGCTATAGAGCTAGACGTTACAGAGTTTGTTGTCCTCTGCCTTTGTGAGCTTATTGACATAATTGCTTGAACTTCACTTCATTCAAGCCAATGTCTCGTTTGGTGTGGTTCTAGAGTCAAAACATATGTGATTTTGCAAAAAAAAAACTCTATTCCCCCCTCTTCCCCCCCCCCCCACAAAAAAAACCAACACACACACACACACACACACACACACACTCTCAAGGTAACCCCAAGCCTTAAGAGGCAGCAAGGGGAGAGAGAGAGAGAGAGAGAGAGAGAGAGAGAGAGAGGAAGAAGAAGGAACCGCTATTTGCAGAGTTTTATATATGTTGTCCATTCTTTGTCCATGTGAGATTATTGATTGAAGCCAATGCCTCATTTGGTGAAAGGCGTATTGTATACTCGTAGGCACATATTCGCAACTCTTACATTTATTTAGCCCGAATCTTTGCCGCAACCAAGGTATCTTGGTCTTCAAGACTAAAGAGGCACGCATAGCACTTCTACAACAAGCACGACTTCTCAAGGGCACCAAAGTATGGATAAGTGAAGTCTTGACCCTCGCCCAACTCAAAGTCAAGAAACACGAACTCCAGAAAGTTCGAGAAGCATGAGCAACCGGCAAATGGGCCATCTATCGAGGCGGCAATGCCATCATCGAGGGATTTTGGGCCCCAAAAACTCCCAAGCCACATTCCCCTTCTCTCCCCAGTACCTAATTGACATTTGTCACAATTTAATTATATCCACATTAGTCATGATTCTCCATGTCTCCCTCTAGTAAGAGTCCAAGCCATGTATCCCATGTACCCCTCTAGTAAGAGGCACAACCATGTATGTTTTCTTGGTCCCATAGGTCATATCTAACCTCCGAGGACGATAGTGAAATCTGTCTCTCTCTCTCTCTCTCTCTCTCTCTCTCTCTCTCTCTCTCTCTCACACACACACACACACACACACACACACACACACACACAGAGTTTTGCATCTTGCACCTTGCTTGCTCTAGAGACACCAAAGTTGCCCTGGTCTCTCTCTCTCTCTCTCTCTCTCTCTCTCTCTCTCTCTCTCTCTCTCTCTCTCGCACTTGCTCCTTGCCAATGGACAATACTGCTCCGGTGATCCACATCTATTCTCTTTCGATGAGTTGGAAGGTGGTCCAAGCATGGATGAACATATACAAAGCCATCCCATTAGCACTTCCATTTAGACATATCTCACTAATCAGGGTTTTCTTCGTAACTATTGGGCTACAAAGAAACGCGAATATAGAAGCAAAGAAAGTCATCCTTCTTATGCTCTTGGATGACCAAAATCCAGGACAAGGAAGAATATTTGCGCAACGATGGCACAATGTTACCGCAAGCAAACACTAGGACTGTCAATTAGGGATAAACAGAAGGAAATATTTCAGCAACTCTTGGAGCACCAAACATTTTTCGAGCTGCAAAAATCAAATTTTAGCAATGTCAAAGAGACCATTCTATAGGGTGGGCACAATACTTTGACTCAAATTAAGGTCCCACACTTAGCAAGTGAGATTTTTGTGAAGAGAATCTCTTTAACAATGATCTTGAACAATAGTACATGTGTGACCTTAGTAAACCAATCTAAAATTGCTAATGTCCAGGGTATCCATTGAAGAAATATAGCTACTGCAAGTTCAAGGTTGGAGAATAAAGATGAAGATGAAGTGTTGCCATTGAGTGCATGTGAAAGACAATTGCCTCGAGGAACCATTATCACCAATGAAACCAGATATTTGGTGTATGCCTTTTGGACATCAGAGTCCAGAGTTTCATGTAACAATAAGAACATATACAAAAAGAGAATTGGACAAAAAAGTGTCGACAAACATCTTGTGCATCTACTCGATGACTCTCAGGTACCAACAACTCTTAGCAATTGTAATTTGTTTGATAATCCTTAAGGTTGATTTGATCAAGACATTACCAAATTTGGTAGTCTTCTATATGGTTGTGGGTGTATATTGTACCTTACAAAGGTTATATAGAGTACCAATGCATTTCTATGTAGTTCCAAAGCTATCTTGCATAGAAGCAAAGCCCCTGTGCAGTACCAAATTTGGTGTTCAATTGTATATTAGTAATTCCAAAGCCTATTTATAGAGTACCAAACCCTCACTCTTTACCAAAAACTAATTTTGTAGTACCAAAGTCTTTGTGTAGTACCCAAGCCTTTGTAAACCACCAAATTTGGTACTCTCCTGCATGCCAATGGTTGTACATAGTACCAAAAGCCTAAAGATAGTACCAAAATCATCCAATTTGGTACTCTCTTGCATGCCAATGGTTGTATATAGTACCAAAATCCTAAAAACAGTACCAAATATGAAAATAGTCTGCTATAGTACCAAAGGTTGCATGAATAGTACCCAAGCATCTTTGAACTAACCAATTTGGTACTCTCTTGCATGCCAATGGTTGTACATAATACCAAAATCCTAAAGACAATACAAAAAACTATCCAATTTGGTACTCTCTTGCATGCCAATAACTACATAGTATCAAAAGCCTAAAGACAGTACCAAATATGGAAATAGTCTGCTATAGTACCAAACGTTGCATGAATACTACCCAAGCATCTTTGATCTACGCAATTTGGTACTCTCTTGCATGCCAATGGTTGTACATAGTACCAAAAGCCTAAAGACAAAACCAAATATGAAAGAATCCACTTTGTTGTATTGGTTCTATATTGTATCAAAGAAGGTAGAAATGAATCATTTTGGTTACCAACATGACATTTTGGTACTCTGGATTTTTACAGTTTGGTAGACATCCAAAGATGGTTCTACAATACCATATTTGATACTGTCTATATAGTTTTGGCACTACTCCACGAGTGGCATTTTACCATGTGCATGAAGTTGGAATTTTCTAACCTTCTTTGTTTTGGTGCCATAGGTTGATGAGCTATACCAAAGATTCAAGAAGGCTCACCCTACAATGGGAGTGTCTCTTAGATGCTTTGAGGTACTAAAGCCATACTTTGTTCAAAAGTTGAAAGAGCGGTATACTTACTATTGTGTATCCCATGTGCAAATGCTCTATTTCAAAGGGTCTTTTACTCAGATGCAGAATTTTTTGTTGGGGCATCACGGGAAAGGTCACCTTTGCACTTGCTCCATATGTTATGGAAGTGATGATACAGGAGTGTGTATTGCAAACCAAGCAGTATGTCATCACATCATTGGTATGTGGGAATCCATCATGTGCCCAAAGCCTCCAAATAGTGAATACCATGCCAAGAAATGCTTGATGGGGGACTGAGTTGACACTTTGACATTTTGTTCCAATGAGATAACAGAGGATAGCAGGGATGTGTCTGTGAAGGTCTTCATGGATGCTGAAATGGGACAGGTTCATGCAAGTGGGAGTGAGAAGAAGAGAAAGGACTTGATTGTGCACTGGATGAAAAGTGCGGCTTTTCTTAGCCTATTTTCAACCCACCTCACAAGATTCATCAAGCACAACTTTGTCTTCCGCTGGCAAGCCCAATAATTCAAGGATTGTCTGCTCAAGTTTCCTAGCAATGTCATTGTATCAGTTATTGACTTTGTAGAGAATTTTCTTTTAAAATTCAGAATCAAATTCAGTCAATGTATTGGTGGTCTACTCAAGTCACAATACTTATGCATATCACTTATGTAAGAAATGCAGCAGGTGATGTTCAAAGACACTACACTTTTACATATCAGATGATAGGTAGCATGATATGTTGTTTGTACAACATTGTTTCATGCTTCGTGAGTTGGAAGCACACCCTCCATGCTAGAACCATACTCCTCACGAAGCTCTTCGGCTGTATAGAAAAACTTGGTCAGAAGAGGGTATTCCTCCATTTTGTTTTTTCCTACAATGTGGAAACACGAAGCTCATTAGACATGCCCTCATTATACCAAACCAAATACCTAAGCATGCTTCATATATGCCTTTATGTTGGAGACATTTCAATAATGTAAAACTCTACACTGAGATTTTGAACTGCTCTTTATTACATGGATTGCCTTGCCAATGCAAAATTTGGTACTTTATAGCACCAAATTTGGTACTGTAAAGTGCCTCATTTTATGTGTTAACCTTCACTGCCATACAAAGCTTTAAATTTGTGTTTGGATCATAGCACATATAATCGCATGCATGCAATGCAAAAATAAAAAGTCAGAACTCTCAAGATACATACTACACTTGCATGCATGAATGCAATTTAAGAAGAATAAAGATAGGGCTCAAAACCTTAAAACCTTCAAATCACAATATCTACGTTTCATGAAAGAAAATAATCTGTCAGTGACACAACACAATAGTGTACACATGCAAAGGAGGAACACCAACCTTTGGATTTTGTAGATGATCGAGTCTCATGCTCCCCAAAAACTGCTCCAGACTTAGTCAATTTCTCTACAGAGAAGCTCCCCTTGCTAGCTCTTGTGTTTGGGGTGTTGATGCTCCGAGGAGATTTTGTACATGTGAGGGGGGACCTTGCATCCATGTTCCTAGGCTTCTTCCCCTTGTTTGGTGACGCCCTGGCATCAACCTTCGTCATAGGCATCCTTATTGTGGCAATTGTGCACAGACTGAGACCTTGCTAGCTGGTGCTGCAAAGCCTTTGTTGCTTGCAAGAGAGGTGCAAAGCCTTTGCTTGAAAAGGCTTGACGGAGGTGATGTCTGTGAGAGAGATGCAAAGCCATTGACGTGGGACATACAATGATAGCCTCATCACATGAATTCAAATGTACAATTCCCATCCATGATTGCCCCACCCACGTTTTCTTTCAAAGGAGCCGTGTTTCAATTTGTAATACATTCCCTTCAAGAGTGATTAAATTTAGAGGACAAAAAGGTTCCCTCCTAGACATATGTAGAAGTACCAACTAGGTAGAAATGAGTCTTACAAGATGGTGAGCGAGCGAGTTTTTTTTATCAATGAAAAAAACGAGCGAGTCCCTTAATAAAGTTATTTGTAAACTAGAGAGATTTTCAAAAGTGATAAGGGAAAAGAGATGTTCCCAGAGTATGACAAAAATAGTTCAAGAGATTGAGTTGGCACATAATATTGCATTGTATTGTCTGTAGGAATCATCCTTAGTCCATGTAGCACTGGGGTGCACTCTTTGCAATGTAAAGTGGAGGGATTGGCCTACATCTATGCACTAAAAACAGGATGGAAGTATCACACTACAAGAAAACAAAAGACATCAATCATTAAGTTAACTTTCATTATTGAAAGGTGCACAAGCTCCAAAGTAGTTTCTTGCCTAGCTATCTCTGGATCTTCAGCCATTGAACCTAACCCAACGCCTGCACTCTTAGTCTCATCAACATGATTATCAAGAAGGTTGCGGCTCCTCTATGCCTATAAAGAAGGTTGAATGGCTACTATCCTTGCATTGCTATCTCTCTGCTCACAAAACTGCATTCTACTGTCTAGTCCTCCTACACCCTCAATCTATGCCGCCCTCCCCCCTTAGGACCCTCAATCTGCTCACCATTCAATAAGACCATAGGACCCTCAATCTTTGTCTCGTATATTGAACCCTTGAAGGTGATTGCATTGGGATTGAGGGTGATACATGGTTTTGTCAAAAGAGCTACCTAGGGCTCCCAACGGAGGGCTCGAAGCTGAGCCGCATGCACACCTAAAGGTTAGAGAGAGAGAGAGAGAGAGATGGATCTAAATATATTTGGTTCCATCAAGAAGTGAGACTCGTGAGAGGATCTATCTAGATTCCATTGATATAGACCGTTTAAAAAAACAAAAGAGACATACTTGATCACATTTCTATTATGTAAAAAAGGGCTCCCGAGCATGTTGGAGAAGTTGGACCCTTTTTCGCACCCATTCGACTTCTCCAACATACTCGGGAGCCTATTTTTTAAATGTAAATGTGATAAGTTGTAATGAGCTACTAATTTTTTATTTCTAAAAAAGGAAAAAATACCCCTCTAATTTGTGGAAATTCCCAAAATACCCCTCAAATTTCAAAAATTCTTAAAACATCTTTGTATTTATTTTGGTTGGATTGCTCAAGATTTTCTAATTTTTGTTTAGATCCATTTTTGAGTTACAAATTACCTCGCAAAAAGGCAATTATGTCTAAAATTAATGAAGGAATTCATCTCCAAAGCCTACATAACCAGCTCAAATTCTAGGTTTACCATCTTGTATTGATAGACAATTAGTCTTCTTATGAAAAGCTACATTTTTTCTATCTTTAAAGAAATTTAATCTCAAAACCAGGGTTATTTTGAAAATTTCAAAAATCTGAAGGGCATTTTGGAAATGTATGACTTAATATTGGGGTACTTTGGGAATTTTTGAAATTTGAGGGGTATTTTGGGAAATTTTGCAAACTTAAGGGGTATTTTTGGTAATTTTTCCTAAAAAAATTAAATAGAGTAGCAGTTTTGGATGTACCGTCGGTGGCAGTGTCGAACTGGTCATAGGAAGGGTTGCTTATGCCAACTTTATAAAAAAAACAAAACACCTGTGAAAGTACACGTTTTGATTAGTTTACTAAACCTGCTCAAACCAGTCCGCACCGGCGCGGACAAGTTTTGACAGGTTTTAGAAAGTCTTGAGAGTGGCAGGTCTCTATGAGTTTCCCGAGGGAGTACAAAGAGGTCTCCATTGTGACAAGTGATTTTCCCTATCAACAGTCAACTTCTTTCTCTCTCTTGACTGATCTTTGCTGGTAGAAATTTGTATTAAGGGAGCCATAGGCTGCGGTGCAGAAGGTTCTGCAGATTTAGGTATGCAATCCAGAGTGAGTTGATGAGAAAGCAGTAGAGCAAGAACACGAAGCTCATCAATGGTTGTTGGTGTGTTGAGTGGCAGTGGTCACTTGCTGGATAGATAGTGGGTTTAGGTCGTCTTTTAGAGTGAGCGCAAGCTAAGGGTGGGCAAGAGACAGAGTAGCCCGTGCTGCTAGTAAAGGATTGAATTATCCAAAGCATGGAAAAGGGCCCGCCACAGGTGCTGCAGGAAAGAGCTTGCGATGAAACTATCTATATATATATATATATATATGTATATATATATATATATATATATATATATATATATAGAGAGAGAGAGAGAGAGAGAGACTCATTTACACATGTAGCCATGAGTACACCATGGTTTGATACACAAAGAGGCACCTCGTATAATTGAATCGACGTTACAACAAACTTATTGTGTCTCTTAGTGCTTTCACACATGCAGATGAATACTACTTCTTACAAGGCACATTTGTGCATGCTCAATACATCGGTCAACATACCTTGTGAGAAGAAACCGAGTGGCATCCGTCGTCCATATGGGTTGGATAGGTAGAAGGGACGTGGAGGGACATCAAGAAGGAGTGGAGGAAGGTGCGGGTCTGTCTTAGTAGAGTGGAGCTAGCATTTGAATGCAAACAACAAAAGGCCCAATTGAATTCACGTCCACGTCATTTGCTTTGCCACAACCAGTCATCGGTGCATGCAACTGGCAGCTATGCCTATGGGAATGCATCCACTTGGTTGGGCGGCCCTATATTTATGAGCGGACCTTCTCATGGATGGGGATTTTCACACGCCTATGGGAAGGTGCTCTAAGGTAGACGAGCTAGAAAAATTTAAGCTAAGCAAGATGGGTAGACACAAAGCATTGGAAGATGGGGGAGAGTTGCTTTTGAGATGCCACCACAATGTGAGAACTCAAGCATGTATGGGATGGAACAACAATTTGATGGGCATTCTTGGACAGAATATCCCTTGTCAATTAGATGCTGGCCAAGAGCCTCATGTTTTCAAGATGTCTACAATGGGCCATCAAATTGGGGTGGACCCCGGGGGATTCACTATGATAAACTTACAGCACCACGTAAGTGCAGGGGAGGGGGGTTTTTTAACAAGTTACATAAGCGTATAAGCTAGGGGCAAGCCCCCAATAATTTATCTCTCAAGCTTAAAAATAAGGGAGGGGGGTATCATATTTGGGGGGGGGGGGGGGGGGGGGGGGGGGGGGGGGGGGGGCGATGTGTACTAGAACTTGGATGAGTTTAGGGGAAGTTTTTTATCAGGTCACATATAAAATTTTGCATCAAGTCGCTCATAGATAAGGGCTGATTTGGAGCAGGTCAAGGGTTGATTTACACCAACTTTGGATGGGTCAGAATTGGACGAGTAGCCAAAGTGCAGCCTGATTGGGTACATAGTTGGAAAGTCCAACTAAGACACATTAAGGACATATCATTAGAAGTGGTTCCTTAGTACATTATCGGTCACTATGCTACACACTCTTTGACTAGTTTTACTCAATTAGATTATGTGAGACCTAAATTTTATATGTAAGACAGGGGTATGATAGTTTTCTTCATTGACTGTCGTATAAGCGTAGAAAGGGGGGTCATATTCCCTAATATGAGTCGTATATAGGGGTGTTATCAAAGTTTTCCACTCGCAGGTGGCATCCCGTTTTGTATATAGAGTGAATCCCCCGGGAGGTGGACTTGTTTAATCGTATGCATGCTGGAGAAAACATGTAAGATATGTGAGTGCATCATTTCTTCAAAATACCTTGCACTTGCATCAATTTTCCAAGGGTGTTTCTCATATTTTCTTGAAAATTGGCTTTGCTCTATTTTCTTTGCTTGTTGATTGGAAAGCCTCGGTAGAAACAAAAAAGATCATCTTTTGGTACCACCAATGTATGCTTTGAACCACACACAAATCAGAGAATAGATGTTATATTGATAACCTCTAAGAGAAAGAGATAGATACACAATGTTTGCACACAAAACTTAGCACAAGAGATGAGAGAGAGAAATCTTACAAGAGAATGGCTTAAAATTGTAGCCGGCAAACTTTACGGCACCTCTTGTGGAGTAGAACATTAAATTTTATTATTTGAGTACCAAAAATTTGATAGTCGTTATCATATCTTACTTTTGAATAGTGAGTGAGAATCCAATAACAAAATCCATAGAATTGTGTTCCAAATGTTTTTCAAGAATGGAGAGAGGGTATAAAAGGACCAATTTCTTTCCTATTGCCGATTTAATCTTCTCAAACAAGATGATTCATAATATTTAACATCACTTTTCATAGTAGTCCAATAAAAATCATGAAATAAGTTCTAAAATGTAGCCGTAAATCCTCTACGGCTAGCATATGGCGGTTTACGCAACTCTTCAATGAGTAAAATACAAAAAGGGTTTGTGACACACAATTTTTATTTGAAATAAAGGAAATTTTATTGTAAAGTATATTCCAAAAATGGGTGCATAAAATTGTCAAACATATGCAACCATGTGGATTTGAAATCATCATCTTGTGTATATGTATCAAGAATAGAGTCAAATTTGTTACTTGTAATGGTTGATATATTATTAAGAGAGGGTCTTTGATGCAAAGCATTGGCTATAACATTCTCTTTACCAAGTTGGTATTGAATGTCGGGCTAAAAACTTTGAATAAAGGAAACCCCCTTAATATGTCTATCATCTATTAAGGATTGAGCTACTAAATACTTGACCTTCATATTAAGGTCAGTTTTGATTATCAAGTCAATATCCATTAGACAATGTTTCTAAATCTTTAAAGCACACACTACAATAGTTAATTCTTTGTCACATATACTGAACATTGATTCAGAAGGTTTAAATTTATAACTCGCAAAGGCAAGTGGATGATTATCTTCCATAAAAACTGCACCAATGCCTTTCTCACTAGCATCAGTAACAACAATAAGGAATGGTCTATCAAAATTAGAAAATTGTAGCATAGGTGCATCAGTTAAAACATCCTTGAGTGAAATCAATGACCTTTCTTGTAAATTAGTCCATACTTAAGGGGCGTTTTTATTTAATAGAAGAGTCAAATAATGAGATTTATAAGCAATATTATGAACAAACTTCCTGCTATAACTGCAAAGTGTTAGAAAATAGGGTGTAGCTAAGTAGATATTAAATTACTTTACTTCATGAAGAGAGATAATTTTCACCAACAAGAGAGATTAGAGAGAGAGAGAGAGAGATACGTGGTTCACCCAATGTGGGCTGCGTCCACGGCAAAGCAACCACTTAATGGCTATGCACTTCAATCTTGAAGTATATTACAAAGGGATTAGCAACCCTTTATGGAACTCCCGTCTTGCTTCCCTCTCACCACCACCACTTCACACTTTACCAACTCGCACACCCTTCAATGCACCTTCATTGATCCATTTTGTATGTAGAAGAGGCCTCCTCTATAGGCCAAAACCTACTCTCTCTCATGAGAGACGATTGTGTGTAGCCACCCTTATCAAAGTTGAACACTCCCATGTGTCCATGTGTAGCAACCTTTGTGTAGACAAGTCCAAGTAGAATTCCCCATGTGTCCATGTGTAGCCATCTTTGTGTAGACAAGTCCAAAAGTAGAATTCCCCATGTATCCATGTGTAGCCACCTTTGTGTAGACAAGTCCAAGTAGAAGTCGGCCACCAACCATGGACTATTGACCATTGACCACCAACGATTGACTATTGACCACCGGACAACTGGCCATTGGATGTCGGCCACAGATTGACTAGTTTTAGTCAATTTTTGATTGCCATCCAGCCAAGATATTCTAACAAAAAAGAATGTGAATTTTTGAATTTTTCAGTGAGTGATTTTTCTCATGCACGATGGCTTCTCCTCATAATAGGTCCTTACAAATGTGCATTTTTGAGACTAAAAATTACAAAGGGTAAATCATGCTCCATACTTAACAATCTCCCACTTGGAGACTAAACTCCACACCAAACCTGTGACTTGTGACTGCTTTCCATCCTAGCTTCTTGAATGCCAATTGAAGATGAGAAAAAGCTCAATTTATCCTTGTTGACCACCTTTGTAACATGTCTGCAAGGATTCTCACTCGTGTGCACCTTTCCTAGATTTAGCTGTCCTTGTTCCAAAAGAGTATGTATGAAGTGATATCTCACCTCAATGTGCTTTGTCCTCGAGTGGAAGGTTGAAGTTTTTGCAAGATGATGGCGCTTTGACTATCACTATGCAAGACACAATTGTCTTGTTTGTATCCAAGTGCCTCTAAGAATCTGTGAAGCCACAAAATTTCTTTTCTTGCCTCTGTGAGAGCTACATATTTTACTTTTGTGGTAGAAAGTGAGAGCACTTTCTGTAGCTTTGAAGCCCAACTTATTGTTGTGTATTGTGAAGACATAACCAATAATGCTCCTTCGAGTATCTTTGTCACCTACCATATCTACATCAGCATACCCTTGCAAGAAAATGTCAGTGCTTCCAAAATACAAAGCATTTGTGGTTTTCTCCTTTAGATACCTAAGTATGTAAAGTATTTGTGGTTTTCTCTTTTAGATACCTAAGTATCCACTTCACAGCTTGCAAATGCTCCTTACCTAGATCATCCATCAACCTACTTACAACTCCCATTGCATGTGCAATATATGGCCTTGTCCAGACCATAGCATACACTAGAGAAGCTACTGATATAACATATGGAACTTTTGACATATGGGCTATCTCGTCTTGTGTCTTTGGAAACATATCCTTGGTTAGTTTAAAGTGACTAGCCAAAGGTATAGAAACAAAGTTTGCATTTTGCATTGCAAAACTTTCTAGTATCTTTTTGATGTAATCCTCTTGAGATAGCTTTACTATCTTCTTTGTCCTGTCTCTTGATATCACCACGCTGCACTTCTCTACACTCGATTTCGACCACCGATGCACGCGTAGCATCAAGATAAAACTCTCACTCTCTCTCATACATAGAGTACGCTCACTCACACAGAAAAAACTTAAAAATGACAAAGGTTTTTTGCATTAATCAAAAGTGGTATAAATACCTTACAATCTCAAACCCTAATGTTCCAATTTAACCATTCACTCAGTCTAAATGTCAAAAATGGGATATAATCTGGAAGCTTCTGCAAGCCCCACTATTTACAAAGGTGATGATGATTTTTCTCAATTAAGGAATAATTACAAAAAATAATATCCTGCCGGGAAATCATCCTCCGTTGGGTGTGTCCAGCCGCCAACACTCCCCCCCTCCTAGTTCATGTCGTCCCCGACATGGCAGTAGAGTTGCTTCTTTAGTGGAGGCTTTCGCACATATTCAGAAGAGACTCATACCGCGCATGCTGGGCCAGTAATGTCGAGCCGAATATTTCTGTATTGATGGTGAAGAAACCGGTGTAGAAGGCTTCTTCAAAGGCCTGGAGGTGATACGAGGGAAAAAACATGATTCTCTGATAAAGGGCATGTATCACCTCATGAGAAGGCTGAGCAAACAAATCATATGCACATCTATATGTGTCTTGGAAGAAGAAGATGATGTCTATTGCATGTCTAGGTTTAAAGGTTTCAAAAACCGCCAGAAGGGTTTTACATATTTTTTTGAGCATGATGCAAGAGAGGTCAGGCGAGCCAGTGAACAATTTAATGGCGCCCGTTAGGGTTTTCACCATGTATTGCTCACTCATTCTCTCGCCTACCTTCAAGCCTGGCAGCTTTGGGTAGTTGAGCCATGTGGGTTGGCTTTTCTGCAGCAGTTCTTGTGCTTTCCAGGTCCGCATCCTTGGTAGAGGGAAAAAGCTAAGGTTGTCTCTGACTCTTTTAGGCGCCTCTACCAGATGAACTAAATACTGTGGGTATTTGGTTAGCCATGCCTTTCTCCACTTTAGCTGAGAGTCCACAATCAGCTTAACTCCTTCTGGTTTGGAGAGATCTGCTTTGTATAGTGGCACTATTGGCTCCTCTTTAATCCGTTTGTGTATTGTAGCAGCTTCATACTTGAGAAGAGGATATGGGAGAGAAGGTTGTATCCATTCATGCCGAATGATATTGGCATCTAACTTCTGAATGGTCATAGACTTAAATACTCTCTGCTCCCTCTCCATTGCTTCTTTGGTCTTGTCTTTTATTGCCGCTTCTATTGCCTTCTGTAGATTTTCTTCTTCTTCTTGTGTCAGATCGTGGGGTTCTTGTGATGGTCCCACAAGGATGTCCTCTTGCATAGTGGTGTCCACTGGATCTGACACATTTTCTATGTCAATGCCTTCCATTGTTGCTGGCCCTGTGCTCAAGTGTTGCTCTTCAGTCTGCTGTTGGCCTTTCATCTCATCTATCTGCTTCTGATATGCCTTCTTTTCCTGTTCAGCTTGATCTCCCATGTTCACTAAGAGCTCATTCTAATCTGCATTGGTTTTTTCAGCCTCTTCTAGCTTCCTCTTGGTGTCTTCATTTTCTGTTTCCAATCTCTTTAGTTCCTCGCCCATCTTCGTTTTCAAGACTTCTAGCTCATCTTTCATGGCCTTGTTCTCATCTTCCAGACAGTTTTGCATTACTAGGGAGCCCTCGGCCAGCATCAGTCTTTGTCTCTTCTCTAGTGTCAACTCCTTTTGGAGTTCCTTCATCTGTTCTTCATATAGATCATTCTCTGAAGCAGTGCCAGTCGAGATAGCAGATCCGACTTTGGCCGGAGATGCCCTTAGCCTTTGGATGGTCTGATCTTTCACTTTCATTTGATCTTTTAGCTCTATCACTTCATCCTGGCTTGCTTCATGTTCTAGCTCAGCCTTTTCCTTAGCATTCCTCAAAGTTTCAACCTCTTTGGACTCATCAGCAAGCTTAGTGTCAAATTGTCCCTCTCCTTCTCCGCATCTGTCAGTGATTTGCTGATTTTCTTGTATTCCTCCTCTGCTCTTTGAAGCTTTTGTTCTGCTGCCTGACTCTGTCGTTCCATCTCTTGGCATCTTTGTAGTGCCACGTCCAGATCGGCTTGCATCTTGGCTTGTTTCTCTATGTTCTCTTGGTCTTGTTTTTGTAGTGATTCCACTTTAGCTTTGATATGAACTTCATTTGTTTTGAGATTATCAATTTCAATCTCAATGGCCATCGACCTTGCTTTGACACCGGTGAGTTTTTGCATCACTACATCCCAATCATTGGTTGGTGGCTGTAGATCCACTGTATGTGTGGCATCTCCTTCAACTCCACTAACCAAGAGCTCTGCATATATTCCTTGGGTCTTGTGCTCGACAACTCAAAAGCTGCATTAGCTGCCTCTTCCCGAGAGTACCCAGCAGCTAGGAGATCAAGAAATATTCTATAGTTTCTTTCTTCTGGATCTGTCTTCTCGTCTTTTGGCTCAACTTTTGCCTTCTGATCTTCCTCTTTGTTCTTATCTTCCTTGGAATCTTGTTGCCCATCAGGTTTGTTCAACTCCTCCTTTTGTTGGGTTTGTGGAGGACTAAGAGGAGGTGGTGATGGTGGTGGGCTGGATTCTCGTCTTGATGGTGGAGTTGGTTGCTTCTTCTTGAAATCCCGATCCACCTTTGTTTTCCTCTCTCTTTCTTGGCCTTCCTGCTCTTCTAGCAGCTGTCGTGTCACTTCATCCACCTCTTCTTCTATAAACGATATATTTGGGATATTCTCCGCTGTAGCATCTAAGATCTCAAAGTTCTTGATATAATCTTCAAACCGATCCCTTTGAATCCATCAAGATGATCAAGACATGACCTCAAGAGATGGCTTTCATAACTCGCTCAAATCCCCTTTTAGCGCTCTCTCGGCTCTGAAACTTTCCATCAGTCTTTCTAGCCTTGCCGCAATCTATGACTTTGTTTCCTTGATTGGCACCTGTAGAGTTTCTTTCTTTCCCTTGTTTGGCTCTGGCGGCTCTTCTAGAACTGTCTCTAAACGGCGCTTCAACCTTGTGGCTACCCTGGGCGCCTTAGGAGGTTCTTCTTCTTTGTCTTCCTTCAGCTTGAGCCAATCATTTTGTGAGGGAGGTAGAGGCCAGCTTCCCTTGGCATGCAATGCTCCATATACGACTTTTTTTATCAACTCACCAGGTACAATATAGGTGGGATTTTTGGTCCCCATCTTCACAAGATTGTCATGGATGTAAGTGGCATAATTTATCTCTTTTGGTTTGCTCTTCTGCATTTGCCTAGGTGAAAGTGGTGGCAATAGCTCCAAGTGGTATCCTGTATTTCTGTGGCCGCTTGGTACACATGTGGAAGTATTGATTGTATAGTTGGGTCATGATAACCACCTTTGGGTTTGCAATATCTTCAAATGTATAGTTATTCTTCTTTTCCGAGTAGACCTTAATGTCATCTCGCCTCTTTGTCACACTGTCTCCTTTGTTGGAGATATCAAGTGCTGCTGCCACCACCTTCTCTGTGATGACAATCATTGTATTAGGCTTGCCTTGCAGATCTGTAACTCGGGCTATGCCGTCCTCTTTGATTGTGGTGACAAATTCCCACACTCTTTTACTGAAAAATTCATTGAGCTCTCGAGGTATCATGGGTAGCTCCACTGCATTTCCCTCCGGATCTTTAAATACTCCTTGGTAGATTCTCAGATCATTGGTCTCTAGCATGTCATCTTGAATCCACGTGCTTGTGGGCTTCAGGGTTCCCTCTGGGATAACAAAAGGCTCCACTTCTTCTAAGTAGTTCTTGACAGTCATCCTCTTCTTCTTTGCAGGTGATTTTGTTGCTGCCATGGATCTTGTTGCACTCAGTAGTCCAAAGTTAGCGTTTTTTACATATTAGCTGATAAACTGAGTTCTGACTACCCAAATGACTTGAAAATTGAAATAAGAACTCAAAAGGAACTAGGGAAACCCTACATGTGCCCACAGTAGATTTTTGGCTTAAAAATAATCATGTAGACATCCTACGCGTAGGATGTCTACCTTCTCTGTTTTTGGTGAAACTTGACAGGCTTGTGGCCCTTGACATGTGCAACATGGCTATGTACTTGGAATTTGGTTTGGACATCAAAAAGTGCAATTTTGAGCAAATTTTGGATTTTGGCTCACAAATTGGGTAGGATGTCCTAAACAGGTGGCAAATGATATTCAATTGGGTTGAAATTTGATATATAGGCTTCTTATACCATGTAAATGGATCCCATGAAGTCAATTCCTGCACAAAAGGTCAATATGACACTGGAGACATCCTACGTGTAGGATGTCTATTTTCTCAAAATGACTTGAAGTTGGTTCTGTGGGTAGCCCTTAGCATGTAGAACATGGCCCTGCTCTTAGATTTTGATTTGGATAAGCATTGGTGTTGTTAAGAGCATGTGTAGTGTTTTTAGGTTCAAAAAGTGCATCCTGGAGGTTTTGGGGGCCAAATGTGATGGGAATGGCTTGAAATTTGATACATGAGCTTGTGAAGGTGTTATAAAGACATCTGGAACTCAAAAACACCACCTGGAGGTCAAATAGGTCATACAGACATCAAGTAGGATGTCTATTTCATAATTTTCATATCTGACCCCACAGTTAGCTTGGCAATGTGCTAATGAGTATATTGTGCAAGTTTCATGTGATTTGGACTAGTTTGGTAGGTCTATGACCCATTATTGCCTCTATGATCTGACTTTCCATTTTTTGATGCATATGAGGTCAATTCTTGTCCAAATGTGATGAAACTTGATGGCTAGCATGTAGAAGCTGTGTATGAGGTGAGATGTTGAGTTTGGTTCCCAAACATGGCCTTGAGACATCCTACACGTAGGATGTCTCCTGATGAAATTTATATGAGAAATGCTACTGGTACATGCCCTGAGCTCCCCTAAGTCCCCTTTAAGCCCTATTTCAATAAAAAAAGTCAAATAGATAGATAGAAACTCCCTGTTTGGCTTTCAGAGGCTATGAGCCATTTTCTGACTCTTGGAGTGCTTTTCGGCAATGACATTTCTTGATGTTAGTCTCCATAGCTTCATGGTTCCTTGGGGATCCTTGCCATATGGTTTTTGTTGGCTTTGGCTTCACCAGAGCTCCGTTTGGCAATTTGTCGTTGTGGAAGCGCCCGTGGTTGCGTTCACACATCGTCGATGACTTGTGGTAGTCTACCACCATAGGACTTGGTTGTTGATGGTCCAGGAAAGCCGCTCGTGAAGTTTGGTGGCAAACAGACATCCGGTTTGGCCGTGAGAGCTAGTTGACGCTTTGTGTGTCTGATGTCGTTTCTGAAGCTTAGTACCGCTTCGGGTCGCCTTATGGCCATGTGGGCTATATAGCCTTGTAGAGCATGTCGAGATGCTCCTACCCATGAGTTTTGGTAGCATTTGGGCGACTTTCCACCGATTTACCATTTGGTGGCCTCTTGCAGGGCTCTAGAAGTTAGGGTTTTTCCCAATGGTTTTTTGCTACCTTTGTGCATTCAAGAGTGGTCTCCTATGCTAGGGTAAAGCGCCAATGAAGCCTTATTGCTTTTGGGTTAGCCATTAGGTGGCCACCTCTACCTGTAGGTCTCTACTACTAGTTTCCCGTGTGAACCCTATACTAGTTTTCACGACAAAACATCAAACATACGCGAAAAGCTCAAGGTGGTAAGTCTACCTCTCATATCTGGAGCCTGTCGGGTGGTCGTGCACATCGTAGAAGCAGCTAGAACTCCGGTTTGCTCTAGGTGGCAAGAGGTCTCTCTCAAGAAGGCCCATAAATGAGGATAGCACGACAATGGTTATCTAAACTACAAACCTCAATAATGGATACCTCTTCATGGGAACATTTTTGAATGCTTCATAAACAAGGATAGCGCCACAAGAGCCATTGGATGCTACATGACTAAATCCCCACAAGTAAATCTATCACAATTCCTGCATGCAAGCCACTAACCCTCCACCATGAATGAGGTGCTAAGCGTAACCCAATACTTGATCAAGGCAATACCAACGAGTGTGTTGGTTTGCATTGATCCTTTTCTTTCAGTATCCTATGTATCTCCTTGCCCATCTAGGTGTCCCTCATAATGTAAGAACCTAAAGCCAAGGTTGAGCTATCCAATTCAATGCTAGTACAATCCACTATTCGATCTATACGAAACAGACTAAGAGAAAGCTTGTATTGTGAGGACTGGGGACTGAAGCATGACACTTTCCACTGAATCATGCCCTATATAGGCCCCGCCTTGCTAATAATAGGGATCCTCTCTAGTGCATGTCTGTCCTAGACCTTGGCCTACCCGGTCTTACCTAGGCCTGACATTACTCCCCCCTTGGAGAAGCGGTTTCGTCCTTGAAAACAAAAGTGGGTATATCTTCATAAGAACACTAATATTTTCCATAGTGGCATCCTCCATAGATCCAACTGTTTATTTGATTGAAACATGGTTCAGTAGGAGGTTCAATGAAATCAAGAATAATATCTTGAATTTCCACATTGTTGTCCCTTTGCAACCATCTTGTGTAATTAACACATATCCAACATAGCGTGTAGACTCCATTTAGAACTCATTTGAGTATGCTAAACGAGTTATCACAACTAAGATATAACCAAATATTACCTCTTTTCACTTTCCATGAAAGTAACTGGCTAACGTAACTCATCAACAAAATATAAGTCCTTGACCTGTTATCAATTTTTATCAGTAAAGAACCCCACCATAACTATTGTTCAAGGTTGAAAACCTGACTTACATATGAAGAGACTAAACCTAGTTGCAAACATGCTTTACCTTATGGTAAGCAATCTCCAACAAGAGCGATACATGCTTTCTAATTGGATTTCTTGGTGCTAATGTACACACTTTGCATATCCTTCAACCCAATATTACACTTGTAATCTGTCTATCCCCTTTGGATTAATGACAATACTGAGGTGTGTTTTCCCACCCTTTACAGATAATCTTCCAAAATGACTGGTAATCAGGGATCACAATGCCATACAACATGGGTGAGGAATCAACAATGTTATAAATAACCATCTTGGTTAACTTCGAAGTGAAATTTGACATGTGCTCCTAACTTCTTGCGAGATGCGGTTTAGGCTTGAAAAATTCTTGATCTGGACTCCATTTGCCCAGTTTCCGAGAAATTTGACGTTTCGGTCAAAATCTGGCCAAAACACGCCTTCCGCTCCATCCACATAATTACACCCCCATTGTACCATAGGTTGTCCTATAGTCACATTTTTTGTTTTTCATTACGATCGTATTTCACATGCTTTTTGTATTTTTGAAGTTTTTCTGCCGATAATTAGTAAAATTAAAAAGAAAATAGCAAATTAAACCCAAAAAATCCCCCAAAATCATAATAACTCAAAAACATCACTGCAAAACACTATATACACTCACATGCAATTTTTATGGTCGGATTTCTTTGCTTTACCAATATTTTGTCCGAAAAATGGCTATTTTTACATATATACACACACCTAGGGGCCTGATTTGGCGTTTGGCCCCATATACTTGTAGATTCATGCTGTATAAGGGCATATGTACTTAGGTTAGTCCAAAAAATTTCACAATCAAACGAAAACCCTTCAAAATAGTCCAAAAACATGCCCTTTTTTGCTCTTTTTACCTTCATTGGGTCCGCATTTGAGAATGCCTCCCCCCCTCCTAGTCGGAGTCCTCCCGGACGACAAGGTATTGCCTTGGTGTATGTGCAGTGCATGGGTTAAAAATTGTGCTAATACTCGGTCGTGTAATGTGGCCCTATTTGATGCATACTTAGTCAATGCATGGAAAAATCAATGTTGTGCGAGAGGAGGGAATAAGCAAGATGCTTATTGGCATTCGACGTCGAGGTTTCCTGTTTGTTGTTGATTTGGTTGGCGGATTTTCTTTGCAATTAAAAGTTATAACTCTACAGCTCTCTGTTTGATCGTCTTTCTTGCAAAAGTCGCTTGGTTTGCCGCTACTGTCGATATGGCCATGGTTGTCTCCGTGGAGAGAATTGTCGTGGCGCAATTGGCCGTAGTCTTTTTCTCTTTTGCTTTCCATTTGTAGCTTTGGTTTGGAGGTTTTTGTAGGTTTATTGTCATGTCCGTGGTCGTCATTGTTGTTCTGTGGATCAGCACCCACATATATAGGTTTGCCTGTTTCATATGTAGTGTGTTTCTAAATGCTGGTGTACTGAAGGGAGTTACTGTTGCTTTGGTTTCGGGATCCAAATGCGAGTCGCATTTAAGTTGTTACTGATAATTCTCTTTGGGATCCATATCTTTTTTATTCCCGTGGTTGTTGGTTGAATTGTGTTCTTCTGCTGACTTCTTCTGTTGTATTGTGGTTTGTATGCCATGTCACCTCTATCCTTCCGTACCCATACTTGTTTTTTGCGTGTTGCTAACCTTGATCTTTTCACTACGGTCTGTGTTGTTTTATGTTTGTAGTGAACATGGTTGGCAGTTCCCTGGTTGTTCTCCATAGGTATTGTGTTGTTCTTTAGTGGCACCCATCCTTTTGGTTCTTTATCCAGTGATTGTGGTGTTGTCATCTGGTTCTTCTGGGTTTGTTGAGAAAAGGCTACCACCTGTTGTTCTTGTGCATGCTGAATTTTGATTGTATCCGAATTCCAATCTATCTGCACATTATACTCTTTTTGCCAAGGTTGTCCCAACAACATGGGGTGTAGTGTGCTCGCATCCTCAACCACGTAAAACTTGTGTGGGTAAATATATTGATGTATTTTTACATGCAATATAGTCCAGCCCAATGTTTTTAGCGAATGTGATGTACTACTTTCCAACACTTGTGGAGTAGGTTGTAGGTGATCTTTGGACTCGAGCTGTTTATATAATTTGTAAGAGATCAAATTTGCTTGAGCTCCTGAATCAAGCAATGCCGTCGATTCAACTTGACTGCTACCCACTTTGACTGCAATTATTAGTTCCATTGTATCTTCACCAAAATTCGTGAGTCGAATAGCATTTATTTGCAACGGTGATCCACTATGTTGTTGTTGTCGTAGAAGTCTTCTTTTTGCAATGTGTTCTTTTGCTTCGGCTTGGGCTTCTTCTCTTACCCTCTGTTTCTCCTTCATTCGTTGTTTTTCTTGATGGTTTTGTTGAAGCATATCCTGTGTTAGTGGTAAATGATACTTTTTTAACCAACACCCACTAATCCAATTTGGCATTTCTTCTCCTGCCAATGTAGCAAGTTTTACAGCTCCACTTTGAGATAAGTCACTAATCACAAAGGGTTCCATCCCTCGCTTTTTAAGTTTCTTGGAATGTTGTTTCAAGGAATAAACAAGTACATAATCACCTGTTTTGAACTCTTTCGTGCGTACATGCTTGTCAAAAAACTCTTTTTATCTTCTCTTTTTAGCATAGATCGAAGCTACAACTCTCAGTCGAAGTTCATCTAGTTTTTCAAGATCATCTATTCTTGAAGAGAGCTCATGCCCTGCCCATTCTAAGCGTTTCGCTACTCGTAGAGTTGGAACTAAAAACTCTATGGATAATATAGCGTTTAGACCAAACACCATGTGGTACGGTGTTGTTCCAATTGATGTTTTGTAAGCTACCATGTATGCCCATAGTGTTGAGTGTAACTGCTGATCCCAGTCTGTCCTTGACTCTGATACAATTTTAGTCAGAACAGTGCATAGTGTTTTATTTGTGGCCTCAGCTTATCCATTTGCGTGTGGATGATATGGAGCAGATTTTCTATGTATGACCATGAATTCCTCTAGCAGATATTCAATGACTTCATTAAGAAAATGTGTTCCTCGATCACTGACAATTTCTATTGGTAATCCGTATTGTACAAAGACATTCTCATACCAAAATTGTGCAGTGGTCCTTGCGTCTGCTTTTTGTGTTGCCTTGGCTTCTGCCCATTTTGTGAGATAGTCCGTAGCCACAATGATATATTGGGTATGGGTGTGATATGCAGGGGGTGAAATAGGCCCCACAAAATCAATGCCCCATTTTGCAAATGCCCATGCTCCCATCATTGGCCGTAGCGGCATCTCATCTCTCTTTATCAGCACCTTAGTGCACTGACATGCGTCACAACACTTTACAAACTCCTCAGCATCCATATGCAATGTAGGCCACCATATTCCTACGATTAAGATAATTTTTGTCGTCTTATCGCCTGAAAAATGGCCTCCACTTATTCCTCCATGTACGTGTTCTAGAATCAATAGATGTTCGCTTTCACTTGCACAGATTCTAAGTTGATTGTCCTTTCCTCACTTGTAGAGTTGATTTCCAATTAAATTAAAGTCGCGAGCCTCCAGCTTGATAGCCCTTTTTCGCGCTCTTGTTATGTTTCTAGGAAATGTCCTTGTTGTTAAGAAATCAATGATATATTGACTCCATACAGGTGCAATGTTTACCTGAAACAATGTCGCGTGATCCACCGGTCGTTTGGCACTACATATAGTACAATTGTTAACATAAGCATGTGTGTCAGCATACATAGTTGGCCAATAAATTCCTAATTGTTTCAGTCTTTGGTGTGTTTTCATTGTTGAACAATGAAATGCACAATCCTAGATGTGTGCTTCTTTAGATAACACTCGAGTTCCTCTGGATTTATACATAATCGTAGAATTTGGTCCGAGCCTAGATGGTACAGCCGTCCTGCAATCAACTGGAAGTTTTTTGTTTGTCGAATTGTTTCTTGTTTGGATATGTCTACCTTGTTATCAAATCTACCTCCAAAGGAAAGAATGCTAACAATTTCCTGAGACCATTTGGGTATCATTTCAATATTGAAAAGATAAGCATCAGGTATGTCATCGTCTACTCCTTCAGGAGCTTCCCCGTTTCGCAGCCTTGAAAGATGATCTGCCCGTAGATGAGTTTTACCCTTTTTTTACTACCACTGTGAAGTCAAACTCTAGCAATATAATAAATCAACGTACAATTCTTCCAGTATTGCATGGTTTATTTACTAGATACAAAAGAGCTTGATGATCTGTGAAGAACATAAATTTGTTTGCGAGCAAGTAATGCTGAAATTTCTTTACAACATAAATCATTCCTAATCCCTCTCTTTCAGTGGTTGTGTAGTTCTTTTCTACACTCTTTCGATGTCGGCTAGCATAACAACTGGAAAATCCATTGTTCCGTCTCTAGGTTGAGCCAGAATACTCCCAATTGCGTATGCAGGTGCATCAATGTGAACATGGCATATCTTTTTCCAATCTGGTGCTTTAAGTATAGGTGCTGATACAAGGTTTTCCTTAAGCTTTTGGAATGAAGTTTCACACTCCTCAGTCCAGTCAAAACTGACTAATAAATGATACAGAGATTGTGCAATGACTGCATACATATATATGAATCTTCGATAATATCCGCAGTGTCCCATAAAGGATTGTACTTGTTTGGCATTAATAGGCCTGGGCAAGTCTACTATGACTTTTATTTTGTCTAGGTCAGTGGTTATGCCATTTCTTGAGACAATATGTCCTAAGATGCGGCCTTGCCTAACCATAAAAATGCACTTTTCTGGGTTGAGACAAATTCGATATGTTCTGCACTTCTCAAATACCTTTTGTAAATGGTCAATATGTTCTTCTCGTAGAAGAGAGTGGACACAGAGATCATCCATATATATTTCTAAGAATTTTTCAGGTATTCTTTGAACGCATGAGTCATTAACCTTTGGAAGGTAGCTGGGGCATTGGTTAAGCCAAAAGGCATAACTCTATACGCATATATTCCCCATTCTATGACAAATGCTATTTTGTGTTGATCCTCTATTGCAATTGCCAGTTGGTTATACCCTGAAAACCCATCTAGAAAGGAATAAGCTCGTTTCCCAGTCACCCTCTCAAGTACATGTTCTGTGATCGACAAGGGATAATTATCCCTTATTGTGGTTGCGTTTACTTTTTTGAGGTTCACACACACACACACACGCATCTTTTCGTTCTTTTTGGGGACAACCACGATGGGTGACACCCAATCTGTATGTTCGATTTCATAGATAAATTCAGCATCCATCAGCTTGTCAATCTCCTCTTTGATTTGTTTAGCAAATGTGTCATTATATGTGTAAGGACGTTGTTTACTAGGTTTGGCATCTGATTTCAACGGAATTGTATGTTGGCATATCGATGGATCAACTCCTTTGAGGTCTTTGTAGGACCATGCAAATGCATCTTTATCCTTCTTGAGAAGTTGTGTTAGCAGTTCTTCTTCTTCAGGCTCCAAATCAGTTGCTATATAGACCGGCTGAGGCTTTTCGCCTGGTGCAGCGAGGTCTATCCATTTTGCACTTTCCGGCCCATCGTAAGATTCTTGGTTTATTCTTTCCCTGACTGGTGGTGTCATTATGATTTTCTGTCCTAGATGGTGAATTTTTGATAGTGGGATGGTACATTCATGTTTTCTTTTTCTGACTCCTCCTTACCATCACTTTCTCCCTCAATAGTCCATACCTCTCATAACGACCGTTTTAGTTCTTGGTATTTCTTTTTACGCTCCATTTTGGTCCACTCTGGGGTCTTTTGTTTTTTCCTGTTTTGATTGTTGAGATTTTTTTGATTTTGTTTCTGTTTTAGTCTTCCGTACTTGTTTTATTTCCTCACACGTCCTTTCCCTTTGAACTCTCGAGAATATTCCTGATATTTGGTCTTTTACACAATCTTCTACCTTGACAAGCATTAGATAGTGAGTTTTATCTTTTATAATGGGCATCAAGTTCTCTGTAATTTTGTTTTCTACTCTTTTTTTTTCTATACGTTCCTGGCGTCTAGGGTGTTGATTTGCAAAATCATAAAACTTGATATTCGTTGTTTTCTCACCACGCTCGCTTAAGCTATCTGAACACTCGTTATCTACATCGTTATTTAACTCCAGATGCTCAGAGGAGTCATAAAACTCTTCTTGTTCTGGTGGGTCTATATTCTCATCTCCTGCTAGTATAAGGCTTACCATGTAATAGGGTAGCACATCATAGCCATCCTTATCGCAAAATTTTGTCGTTGGGCTATCTGTAATGGTATAGACATCCAATGTTGCTAGTATATGTTCCCATTCTAGAGGTTCTAAGGCATCTTCAAGAAAAGGTTCCACAATGTAATCCTTGTTCTCAATAGATCTTTCTAAGATGCATTCCTCTCTTTTTAAGCTCCCACAATGTGAAGCTCCGCACATCCATAGCTCTTTTTTCTGCCCTAACCATGCTGGGAGTTCGGACCCTGCCAATGTAGCTGAATCAAACTCTTCCACTGGTGTCTAGTTCACATCTTTGTAACTATGGTCTTTTAGGTATATTTTGGTTGTAGTCTCGCCATGTCTGAGGTATATGTGGTCATAACCCCAATCCTAGACCATCTTTAATTGTCTCAGGAATGGTCTTCCCAAGATGATCTCGTAATTGTTCTTTTTGTCGAAATCAACTATTGCAAATGTATGCTCATACTCGATTCCGCACAAAGTGATAATCACTTTTTCTAAAATTCCTAGAGGCTTTTCCATGAACCCATCTACCAGTTGCAATTTCATTCTGGTAGCTCTCAAAGCCGGTTTTCCCCATTTTTTCCAGATCTCCTTGGTGGCGATAGCAACTCCTGCTCCACTGTCAAGAATAGCTTTGGAAACTACTCCTTGGAATTCTACTGGTAGTGTGGTATTTCCATCTTCTCTCTCGCAATATTCTCCAACCTTGTTTAAAGGTACTGGCCTAGTGTTTAGTTGAGGCTTGTCCAATTTTTTGATCCCTTCTTGAAGCTTCGAGGTGGGGTCTTTCACTCCAAATTTTTCTAAGTATTTGCCTACAGTGGTCCACATGTTTGGCCGTAACCTTAGGAGTTCAGCTAATGTGATTGTGCATGCCACAGGGGTGGACAATAACTCAATCAACCCTTGTGAATCCATCACTCTGTTGGAAGAAAGTCTTTGAGATGGGATTGCTCTCACCTCAGACTTAGCTTCATACTCCCCTAGGTAAGAGGGTAGAGTTTTTAGCAAGTCTGGTTGGTTGTGCCCCGAACTAATTGATCCCTGGTTTCCCCCTTGTGAATGCATATCAAAGTTCATTTGTGATCTTGCCTCAAATTCTTCAATGGGAGGTAAGATCTCATTTTTCTCCTTTCTCGTGCTATTTATTTGGTGGCTCACCCTGTTAGCTTCGTTGGCATCACGGATTTGCTTCCACGGGTCATCTAGACCATTACAATCCTTACCCATTTCTACCTTTAGGTTGGAAACCATCAATTGTCTCATCTGTTGTATTTGGCACTATGATAGGTTCTCTCCTAGACTCAGAGGCAGTTGTGAGTCTCTCCTTCATGTCTACTTGTTTCTCTAAGGCTGGCTTGATAGGGGTTGGAGCTGGTACCTCATGCTAGCTTACAGGTTTACCAAGCGGGTTTCCTATCGAGGATTGGGCTGTTTCAATCATCTTTCAAAACATTTCCAGCCTCTGTTTTTATATTTCTGCATATGGATAAGTCATCCATCTTTGTTGTTGGGTTTGGTTGTTTTTGAGTCTGGCTTTGTATGTTTTTAAAAGTGCGTCTAACTGCTCATTTACCTGTTCTGCCAACACTAATCCTCCTGATCTTGCACTTTTGGGTTCTACTATTTCCTTGGGCCCTATGGTTGCCGCAGTGTGTGAGCTGACTAGTTAGATCCTCTAACCACTCTAATCTATCCTTTGTGTGTTTTAACTCCTCGGATAGAGCCGTTTGCTCTCGTTCTCTCCTAGCTTTCATACGCGCCTTTCTAGATTTCCAAGTGCTTCTCTGATTTTTCATTTATGCACTTGGGGCATCGGTCTTTGGCTCTTCAATTATGGGTTCATTTGTCATTCTTTGAGCTTGGGCTCGTGTCACTGCCTGAATAGGTATTACTGTCTCGTTTTCTGACCCTCCATTGGAAGGCACTGCTTCCAGCATGTTCAAGGTAGTTTTTGCTCCTTTGCTCGGGTTTTTAGGGCAATCAGGAATCAAATGAGTAATTCCACACTCGGTGTAATATGCGTTGACTCTAATGATTTCATCATGAGGACAGTCTCTTAGCCAATGGTCTCCACCGCACTTGTAGCAGGGTCCCTTAGGCTGTTGTGGTGCTCCTTGAGCTCCTCTTTGTTGGTATGCATGTCTCTGCCTGCCCATGCCTCCGTTGGCTATGAACAACAGTGCTCGTTCATCCAAGCTATATCTTCCTTCTCCTGCTGTCTGTGCAGCTGTTGGTGGTCCTGTACTTTCCATCATGCTCCAAGGTTCTGGCGTTGGGGTTTCTTCTGGTGGATAATAGACAGGATTTGCAGCATACCCATTGGAATCTTCGTAATATGCATGCATAGGTACCAAAGCCTTCTCTTCTTGTTCGTTTACTGTTGGTTTGTATCTTATGCCGACTGGTCGTAATCCTGTTAGGGGTGGTTGCTGCCCCAATACTGGTAGTGGTCTTTCTACACCTACAGGTCCTGGTAGGTTGCCTGCTTGATACCTAGGCATCGGTGGAAGTTGAGGAGATGCTACACCTGAGCCTGGGGAGCATAAGGTCGCTCTCTCACATACCCCTTGTTATAATAACATTCCTCCGTCACATGGTTTGTCCATTTTTGTTCAATAGCACACCACTTTGGCTGTTTAGCTTGAGGCTTGGCATACATATTTTTTTTTTTAGCACTTCCTCTACAAGCTGCTCCTGGCTTACAGCTACTTCTCCTTTCAGTGTTGTCTTAGTGGACTTGCTTCTAATTTGTTGTGAGGATGAATCGTCATCAAGATCCTTGAATTCACCCTCCTTGTAGACCGCACAATTGTCTACAAGGTAAAGAGCTTCCTTAGTTAACTCATTTAACGTCGTGCCCCTCTTCATATGTAAGTCCTTCTGGAGATCTATGTTCCTTAGTCCTTGAATAAATATAAGCATAAGTCTGGACTGAGTTGGCAATTCTTCCACAATGCAGACCTTCACATATCTTTCTAGTCATAGGACTGCCTTTCGCACAGATTCCCCTTCTTTCTGTTTGAACTTATGGATTTGTGAGACAGTATTATTTGTGAAAATTCCTCAATAAACTTGTCATAAACCTCCTCCATAGACTCGAAATCTCTACGCTCCACAGAGTCAAACCAAGTGGCGGCATCCTCCTCTAGAGTAAGCCCAAACCCTGCAAATTGAGTAGGGAAGTCCAACACTTCTTTAGCTCTAATTACGCGCACAAAGGCTGCTACATGATCCCTAGGGTCTCTGTTTCCCGTGTATTTCTTGTTTACCCATTTTTGCACCTGAGAAGGTCTAATTCTACGATGGTCTACAAATCTCATCATTGGTTCTCCTCGTCCTACTCGATATACCTCCTCTGGCCTTTGGTAGTGGGAGGGTTCCTCTCCCAGAGGTGCCCCTAAGCCATAATTTTTGATGGTTTTTGCAAGAGGTGGTTCATCTCTTCGAACTCATTCTATGGGTTGTCTTCCAGGCTCCGTCGACTCTTGAGTTTTTGGCTTACTCTCTCCTTGATATTGTGAATAGAGTGGTGGTTCTTGTAAATCTCTTAGCCCTCATGCGGCTGGATAACCATATCGGTTTCGGTCTTGTTCTAATGTTGCACTTTGTCAAAGCCATGCCTGCAATGATGGTTGGGTTGCTTGTTGGTTCTGGTAGTTGAACGTCTGTTGTCGGTTAGAATGTGAGGTCGCATCGTACTCTTCTGAAAATGGATTTTTCAACTTGCTAGGGGTATAGGTGAACCTTGGCACTTCTTAGGGGGCATATGTTGATGTTTCTAGAACTGTTGCTTTTTCTACCTCCTCTGGGAGAATACGTTTGTATTCTCGTCCGTACCTATCAACAAAAATGATATCCTTCCCCATAGCAATTTCATAAGAGAATAAGTAAAGAACCTTGTCTTTGCTTAATTCGTTTGGGTAGGGTTCCTTGCATCAAAAATAAGAGACTACTCCCTCACTCTCATGCTTGTAAATTCCCACATTCTCATTATAGGTAGATATCCTGGTTGTTTTTTTATCATACATAAAAAGAGCTCCAGGTCGATCAATTTTTGGAGGCGGTTCTTGAGTTTCTGAAACCATTTTTCCTTTTGCCACGTTATCTCCATATCTGTTGTAATCCTCAGGGTTACTAACTATCAGATAGTGGTTCCCCTTTTCGTCTCGGAATCTATCTCCATCATCATAGACTCGAATTATCTCCAGTCTTTGAGCAGGTCTTTCTTCTATACAAATACACTTGCGTCCTCGATAGTCAGAATAAACTAGGTCTCCCCTAGAGTTTGTTCCTTCTAAGAAGATTATAGTGAACTTGGCATCGTTCAAAGGGTTTTGGAGGTACTTCCTCCTAGCATTGGTCCTTCATCGGAGAAACCTCATGGTTGTTGACTACCCATCATGAAGAAGGACTTATCTGATGAAGTGTTAGTATCACTACCCTCCTCAATGATCGGTGCTAATAGATCTAGCCTTGCGTGAGTTACACTCTCCTCGGTGGACACTAAGCGACCTTGATCACCTGCCACTTTTTGGTCTCTAGGAATGTGTCTTCCTGATCTTAAATTCATCAAGCTTAGCAATGCAATTTATCACAAATCCAACCACTCACCTGGCAAAGGATCAGTTTCCACACAACTTCTTGCCTTGCGCTGAATATACCTGTGCACAAGCGTTTAATTTCGGCAATCGAATCAAAGCATTTGACCGCTAGAGGTGGTCTTAGTAATGATTGGTATAACTGGAGGGTTAACCTCAAGCACTACTGTATTTTATACACTTTGGATGTTCTTGATTAGATCTGCTAATCTGGAACTGTACTTCACTCAAATGTTGGTCAGTTTACAGGGAAGTCTTAATTCCATCTTTGCTCTGTCAAAAGGTCAAACAAGGTCCAATTTCACTTCTAAAAGAAGTTTTGGAACTCTTAAGTCAATTGGAACATCACTCTATGTCCACAGTTAGCTTTTCACTTCACTAAGCCCCTGTAGACATCCTATGTGTAGGATGCCTACCTGCTCTGTTTTGGCTGGATTTTGCACTATAGATTCCCCTTGATGTGCTGAGTCCATAGTTGTTTTCACTTTTTGATCTGTTTGACCCCAAACTTGAGCCACAGCTTCCCCTTGATGTCAGCAACCCAGTGCTATGCTTAGATTTTAGTTTGGATTTCAAAAGATCCCAATTTTAGCTATCCTAGCCCTTTTCAGTCAAAAAATGGTAAAGTCTGCTTAAAACCCAATTTTCTTACCCAATTGAGATGAAACCTTTCTGATGCACTCAATAAATCATGTAGATCATGCTCATGCAGCCATCCTATGGTTTTAGTCTTAAAATAATGCCTTGGCACAAATTGGGTAGGATGTCTAGCAATTTCCTTTCTATTTGGCCTTATCCTGTCAAGATATGGTCAAACTTCCACTTTCCAAGTGAAAATAGGGTAAAACCTACTAAACACACTGGTCAACTCAAATTTTCAAAATTCACACCAGAACACCCTGTAGACATCCTACGCGTACGATGTCTACTGGCTTTAAATTTAAATTTTTTCTGACAGAAGTACTCCCTATGCTTTGAAGCTCTCTCAGAAATACTCACTGAAACTTTTGAACTTCACTTCAGCTTCTAAACACTCTTTTCCGTCTTTTACAACCGTTTGATGAGCCTAACAGCAAATATAAAATGCATGAAGTGCTCGAGATCATAAATCATGATGTCCTACTTACTCTACTCCTACTCATCATGTGAGATGGTGATATTGGTGTCTCGGTTGCTTCCTCGCCTCTCCGGACTCTCAAGCTATCCTTTCACCGCCTCTACCACTCCAACTCCTACTCTCTACACCACAACTTAACTAATACCTAAAACTATCTAAGTCTACCTGAGTCTACCTAAGTCGAAGGATCTAGGCCAGACACTCGCTCCCTAGACTCCTTCTAAGACCTAGAGAGTCCTCCACCCTCTGATCCTATCTAAATATAAAACAAGACTCTGGCAAGCTAGAGAATCCCTATCCTCAAGGACTAGTCTCGGTCACCTACCTAGGGTTTTCGTCCCCGGCAACGGCGCCAATGTTGGCGGATACGCCGCGACGGACGTCAGCACAGCGAGAACTCACCTAGCAAGATTTGTCAGCTAAGGACGAAGCTCGAGCTGTAGGCACGTGGAAGCAAGAATAGGGTGTCAACCTACACTTGACCAACTCTAGACTACTTCCTACAGAGGTCTCTACCCAATGTCTAAGCTGTATACAGCCTTCAGGAGTACATAAGAGGAGATTTCCTACAACCCTTTCAAGAGCCAAATACCCATCAAACATCCTGGAAACACTACGAAACTTGAAGGAACCCTATTAACACTAATGGGTCGCTCTCCCTAACGTCCATGAACCAAAACCCCAACCCTAAACACCAGGTGCAAAATCACGTAGGATGTTTGGTCGAAATTTGAAGGTCGTCGTTTTTGAAAACTAAAGTGCCTAATGTGTAGCTCTACTCAATGCAAATGCGTGGATATGCTGAAATGTGAAAACAGACAACGTATGCTCACCGAATCACCAGATATAGCTCGTGGCTCGATCTCGCAAAGCCAGATCATACACACGCAATGTAGGTGTTGGCATGTAGCTCTCTTTGGGGGCAACCTGCTGCACTTCTCCACACTCGATTCCGACCACCGGTGCGCGCATAGCATCAAGATAAAACTCTCTCTCTCTCTCTCTCTCTCTCTCTCTCTCTCTCTCTCTCTCTCTCTCTCTCTCTCTCTCTCTCTCTCTCGTACACAGAGTACGCTCACTCACACAGACAAAACTTAAAAATGACAAAGGTTTTTTGCATTAAGGTCAAAAGTGGTATAAATACCTTACAATCTCAAGCCCTAATGTTCCAATTTAACCTTTCACTCAGTCTAAATGTCAAAAATGGGATACAATCTGGAAGCTTCTGCATACAATCTGGAAGCTTCTGCAAGCCCCACTATTTACAAAGGTGAAATGACGGTTTTTCTCAATTAAGGAATAATTACAAAAAATAATATCTTGTCGGGCAATCATCCTCCATTGGGTGTGTCCAGCCGCTAATAGTTTTTCAACCATTTCCTCGAGCCCCCTAGGGTACTCGAGCCAAAGTGCATTGCCTTCCACTGTAAGGTTCATGGGGACACCCTCGTGCTCCTTGGAATCCTTGATGATGGACCCAACCTACAAGTGTGGAAGGTGCAGCTCCTCCAAGTCAGGTTCCTTGCTAACAAGAAAGATGAATGTAGCCAACCAAGAAAGGTAATCCACCCCCAACTTGTGCTTCTTCAATGTTGACACCCTTGCAGCCTGCTCGTCCAGGAAATGGCCTACATCGACGGAAATTTCTTGGAACCATCTCAAGCGCTTGGAGAACGGGCAGTTACCTTTGTGGATGTAGCACAAGAGATTGCAAGGCACCCAGATCTCTGCATGTGAGGGATAGATATGGCATACTTTATGATGTGCTCCTCCATGAACACTGAAATCTCGGCAAATGCATCCATGTGGATGGAAATTGTGGCATCAAGGTCGGGGAGACGAGTGAAGAAGGTGTAAAGATCCAACCTTCCTTTGTAGTTTGTGTCCTTGAGGAAGAGGGTGAATCGTGGCAAAGAGGTGGATGTGGATGCAGATGCAGAGAATGTGGAGGCATCCATATCTAGTTCGAGATGTAGATAGAAAGCAGAAGAGGTCAAGGGTTGCAAAAGTGAAAAGCTAGAATGAGTTATCTAGGCCCCCCTTTTATAATAATGTCTTTTTGAAAGAAGGCACTTTTTTAAAAAAATGGACTTTCGTCTCATTATGATGCGTAGATTTCAATAAATACTTAAAATGGTACTGAAACAAGTTGTACACAAGACCGCTATTGTAGAATGAAATATCATATTCAACCTCTAGAATTTGCAAAAGCAAAGAAAATTGGTTACAGAGGGGATTGTTTTAAAAACTGAAAGAGTTACAAAGCTATAACAACAATAACACAGTTCCATCCATGCCCCAATCGTCATGGACCTTCATTTTGTCTTTCCAATCTACAGTCATTCTCAACAATAAGTAGGCAATGATCGTCAAAATTTGATGGAGTGAAAATTTGGGTGAAGGATTCTCACCTTGTGACCTTGTAGACAAAATTGAGCTTGTTGAAGGTCCTCAAAACCCATAATGGCCAAATGTTCTTGCACATTGCTAAGAGTCTGTTGGACGGATACGCCGCGACGGACGTCAACACAACGAGAACTCACCTAACATGTAATGTCAGCTAAGGACGAAGCTCGACCCTCAGGCGCGTGGAAGCAAGCATAAGGTGTCAACCTACACTCGACCGACTCCTAACTAATTCCTACAGAGGTCTCCACCAATTGTCTAAGTCACAGCCTTCAAAAGTGCATAAGAGGAAACTTCCTACAACGCTGTCTAGAGCCGAACACCCATCAAACAATCTCGAAACACCATAGAACTTGAAGGAGACCCTACTAATACCAATAGGTCGCTCTCCCTAAGGTCTATGAACCAAAATCTCGACCCAAAACAACTGGTGCAGAAACACGAATCTTTGATAATATCCGCAATGTCCCATGAAGGATTGCACTTGTTTTGCATTAGTAGGCCTGAGTAGATCTACAATGACTTTGACTTTGTCTAGGTCTGTGGTTATGCCATTTCTTGAGGCAATGTGTCCTAAGATTTGTCCTTGCTTAACCATAAATACACACTTTTCGGGTTAAGACAGATTCGATATGTCCTGCACTTTTCAAAGACCTTTTGCAAATGGTCAATATGTTTCTCTCGTAGAAGAGAGTGTACACACAGGTCATCCATGTAAATTTCTAAGAATATTCTTGGGTATTCCTTGAATGCGTGAGTCATTAACCTTTGGAAAGTGGCTGGTGCATTAGTTAAGCCAAATGGCATAACTCGATATGCATAAATCTCCCATTCTGTGGCAAACGCTGTTTTGTGTTGATCCTCCCTTGCTATTGCAGTTGGTTGTATCCTGAAAACCCATCCATAAAGGAATAAGCCCGTTTCCCGGCCACTCGCTCAAGTACATGTTCTGTGATCGGCAAGGGATAATTATCCCTTATGGTTGCTACATTCACCTTCTTGAGGTTTACACACACTCGCAGTTTTCCATTCTTTTTGGGAACTAACACAATGGGTGACACCCAATCTGTATGTTCAATCTCATAGATGAATTCAGCTTCCATCAGCTTATCAATCTCTTTTTTTATTCGTTTAGCAAATGTGTCATTATATGTATAAGGATGTTGTTTGCTAGGTTTTGCATCTGATTTCAAAGGGTATGTTGTCATATCAATGGATCAACTCCTTTGAGGTCTTTATAGGACCAAGCGAACACATCTTTATACTTCTTGAGAAGTTGTGTTAGCTGTTCTTCCTCCTCAGGCTTTAAATCGCTATATAGATTGGATGAGGCTTTTCACCTGGTTCTGCGAGGTCTATCTTTTTTGCATTTTCAGACCCATCGTAAGATTCTTGGTTGGTATTCCCTGACTGGTGGTGTCATTATGATTTTTCTATCCTAGATAGTAAATTTCCGATAGTGTGATGGTACATTCATGTTCCCCTTTTCTGACTCCCCTTTACCATCACTATCTTCTTCTGTAGTCCATATCTCTCTCAAAGACCCTTTCAGTTCATGGTATTTCTGTTTACGCTCCAGTTTGGTCCACTCTTGGTCTTTTGTTGTTTGGTTTTTTTTTTTTTGTGATTTTGTTTCGGTTTAGCTTTTCGTACCTGTTTTATTTCCTCTCGCGTTCTTTCTTTTCAATTTTTTGAGAATCTTCCTGATATTTGATCTTTTACACAATCCTATGCTTTTACAAGCATCAAATAGTGAGTTCTACCTTTTATCCTTGGCATCAGGTTCTCTCTCGCTTTGTTTCCTGCTCGTTTCCTCCTATAGCGTTCTTGGCGTCTAGGGTGTTGATTAGCAAAATCATAAAATTTGATATTCTCGATTTCATTCCCACGCTCACTTGAGGTGTCTGAACACTCATTATCTGCATCATTTTTTACTTTCAAATGTTCAGAAGAGTTGTAAAACTCTTCTTGTTCTAGTGGTTCTACCGTCTCTTTTTCTGGTGTAACGCTTACCATGTAATAGGGCAACACATCATAGCCATCCTTATCGCAAAATTTTGTCGTTGGACTGTCGGTAATGGTATAGACATCTAATGTTGCTAGTATGTGTTCCCATTCTAGAGGTTCCAAGGCATCTTCAGAAAAAGGTTCCGGAATATACGTCTTGTCCTCAATTGCTCTTTCTAAGACGCATTCCTCTCTTCTTAAGCTTCCACAATGTGAAGCTCCGCACATCCATAGCTCTTTTGGTTGCCCTAACCATGCTGGTAGTTCTGATCCTGCTACTGTAGCCGAATCAAACTCTTCCACAGGTGTTTGGCTCACATCTTTGTAACTATGGTCTTTTAGGTGTATTTTAGTTGTTGTCTCGCCATGTCTGAGGTATATGTGGTCATAACCCCAATCTTGGACCATCTTCAATTGTCGCATGAATGGTCGTCCCAAGATGATCTCATAATTGTTCTTTTTGTCGAAATCGACTATTGCAAATGTATGCTCATACTCGATTCCGCACGAAGTGACAATCACTTTTTCTAAGAGTCCTAGAGGCTTCTCCATGAACCCATCTGCCAATTGCAGTTTCATTCTGGTAGCCCTCAAAGCTGGTTTTCCCCATTTTTTCCAGATTTCCTTGGTGGCGATAGCAACTCTCGCTCCACTGTCAAGAATAGCCTTGGAAAATACTCCTTGGAATTCTACCGGTAGCATGGTGTTTCCGTCTTCTCCCTCTCAAAATTCTCCAACCTTATTCAATGGTACTGGCCTAGTGTTTAGTTGAGGCATGTCCAACTCTCTGATCCCTTCTTGTAGCTTCAAGATGGGGTCTTTCACTCCAAATTTTTCTAGGCATTTTCCTATTGTGGTCCACATGTTTGGCCTTAACCTTAGGAGTTCTGCTAACGTGATTGTGCATGCCACCGGAGTGGATAACAACTCAATCAATCCTTGCGAATCCATTACCTTGTTAGAAGAAAGTCTTTGAGATGGGATTACTCTCACTTCCGACTTGGCTTCGTACTCTCCTAGGTAAGAGGGTAAAGTTCTCAACGAGTCTGGTTGGTTGTGCCCCGAACTAATTGATCCTTGGTCTCTCCCTTGTGAATGTATCTCAAAGCTCATTTGCGACCTTGCCTCAAATTCTTCAATAGGAGGTAAGATCACATTCTTTTCTTTTCTCGTGCTATTCATGTGGTTACTCATCCTATTAGCCTCGTTGGCTTCACGGATTTGCTTCCACAGATCATCTAGACCGTTACAGTCCTTACCCATTTCTACCAATATTTTAGGCTGGAACCCGTCACTTGCCCCATCGGTGGTATTTGGCACTATGATAGGCTCTCCTCTGGACTCATAGGCATTAGTGAGTCTTTCCTTTGTTTCCACATGTTTCTCTAAAGTTGGTTGGATAGGGGTTGGTGCTGGTGCCTCATGCCAATTTGCAGGTTTACCCAGCGGGTCTTCCATCAATGATTGAGCCGTTTCGATCATCTTTTTACACATATCCAGCCTCTGTTTTTCTATTTCTACATATGGATAAGTCATCCACCTTTGCTCCTCGGTTTGGTTCTTTTTAAGTCGAGCTTCATAAGCTTTTAGCAGTGCATCCAGCTGCTCATTTACCTTGTCTGCCAGTACAGATCCTCCTGATCTTGCACTTTTGGGCTCTGCTATTTCCTTGGGTGCTACGGTTGTTGTGGTGTGTGAGCTTAAGCTAGCTAGATCCTCTAACCGTTCTAATCTATCCTTTGTCTGTTTCAACTCCTCGGATAGGGCTGTTTGCTCTCGTTCTTTCCTGGCTTTCCTACGCGCCTTTCTAGCTTTCCAAGTGCTTCTCTGATTTCTCGTTTCTAAACTTTGAGCATCGGTTTTTGGTTCTTCAACTATGGGTTCATTCGTCCTTCTTTGGGCTTGGGCTCGTGTTATCGCATGAATAGGTATGATTGTTTCATTTTCCGATCCTCCACTGGAAGGTATTGTTTCTAACATGTTCAAGGTGGTTTTTTCTCCTTTGCTCGAGTTTTTAGGGCAATCAGGAATCAAATGAGTAATTCCACATTATGGGCAATACGCATTGACTCTAATGATTTCATCATGAGGACAGTTTCTCAGCCAATGGTCTCCTCCACACTTGTAGCAGGGTCCCTTGGGTTGTTGAGGTGCTCCTTGAGCTCCTCTTTGTTGGTAAGCATGTCTCTGTCCGCCCATGCCTCCATTGGCTATGAACAACAATGTTCGTTCATCTAGGCTATATCTTCCTTCTCCTGCTGCATGTGCAACAGTTGGTGGTCCTATATTTCCTATCATGCTCCATGGTTCTGGTGTCGAGGGTTCTTCCGGTGGATAATAGACAGGGTTTGCCACATATCCATTGGGATCTTCATAATATGCATGCATAGGCACCAAAGCCTTATCCTCTGATTCAGTTACTGTTGGTGCGTATCTTATATCAACTGGTCGTAATCCTGGTAGGGGTGGTTGTTGCCCCAACACCGGTTGTGGTTTTTCTACACCTACAGGTCATGGTAAGTTGCCTGTTTGATATCTAGGCATCGGTGGAACTTGAGGGGAAGCTATTGGGGCTTGGGGAGCATAAGGTCTCTCTTTCACATATCCCTTGTTATAATAACATTCCTCGGTCCCATGGTTTGTCCATTTTTGTTCAATAGCACACCACTTGGGCTGTTTAGCCTGGGGTTTGGCGTACAAGTTGATCTTTTTTAGCACTTCATCTACAAGCTGCTCCTGGTTTACCGCTACTTCTCCTTTCGGTGCTGTCTTAGAAGACTTGCTTCCACTTTGATGTGAAGACGAATCGTCATCAAGGTCCTTGAACTCCCCTTCTTTGTAGAATGCACAATTGTCCACAAGGTACAGAGCTTCCTTGGTCAACTCATTCAATGTCGTGCTCCTCTTCATATGTAAGTCTTTCTGGAGATCTGCATTCCTTAGTCCTTGGATGAATATCAGCATAAGTCTGGACTGAGTTGGCAGTTCTTCAACAGGACAGAACTTAACATATCTTTTTAGTCTTAGGGCTGCCTTTCGTACAGATTCTCCATCTTTCTGTTTGAATTTATGGATTTGTGAGACGGTATTATGAGCTATTCCCCTTTGAGAGAATTCCTCAATAAACTCGTCAAACACTTCCTCCATCGACTCAAAGTCTCTACGCTCCACAGAGTCAAACCAAGTGGCAGCATCATCCTCTAGGGTTAGTCCAAACCCTGCAAATTGGGTAGGAAAGTCTAAAACCTCTTCGGCTCTAATTACACGCACAAAGGCTGCTACATGATCTCTTGGGTCTCTGCTTCCTGGGTATTTCTTGTTTACCCATTTTTGCACTTGAGAGGGTCTAATTCTTCGATGGTCCACAAACCTCATCATTGGATCACCTCGTCCTAATCAATATACCTCCTCAGGCCTTCTGTAATAGGCTGGTTCCTCTCCCAGTGGTTCTCCTAAGCCATAATTTCTAACGGTTCTCGCTAGAGGTGGTTCTTCTCTTCAAACTCGTTCTATGGGTGGTCCTCCAGGCTCTGTCGACCCTTGTGTCTTTGGCTTACTCTCTGTCTAATACCTTGAATAGAGTGGTGGTTCTTGCAAATCTCGGAGTCCTCGTGCGGCTTGATAACCATCTCGGTTTTGGTCTGATTCTATTGTTGCACTCTGTCGAAGCCATGCCTGCAATGATGGCTGGTTTGCTGGTTGGTCTTGGTCATTGAATGCTTGCGGTCGGGTGGAATGTGAGGTAGCGTCATACTCATCTGAAAAAGGATTCGTTTAATTACTTGGAGTGTAGGTGGCTCTTGGCACTTCCTCAGGGGCATATGCTGATGCTCCTGAACCTGTTGCCCTCTCTACCTCCTCTGGGAAAATACGTTGGTATTCTCGCCCGTATCTATCAACAAAAACTATGCCCTTCCCTGTAGCAGTTTCATAAGAGAATAAGTAAAGAACCTTGTCTTTGCTTAATTCGTTTACGTATGGTTCTTTGCTGCGAAAGTAAGAGACTATACCCTCACTCTCATGCTTGTAGATTCCCATGTTCTCGTTATAAGTTGGAACCCTGGTTGTTTTCTTATTATACATAAAAATAGCTCCAGGCCGATCAATGTTAGGTGGCGGTTCTTGAGTTTCTGAAACCATTTTCCCTTTCGCCACTTTATCTCCATATGTGTTGTAATCGTCAAGGTTACTAACTATTAAATAGTGGTTCCCCTTTTCGTCTCGAAATCTATCTCCATCATCATAGACTCGGATTATCTCCAATCTTTGAGCTGGCCTCTCTTCGATACAAATGCACTTGCGGCCTCGATAGTCAGAATAGACTAGGGCTCCTCTCGACTTTGTTCCCTCTAAGAAGATCACCGTGAGCTTGGAATCATTCAAAGGATTTTGGGAGGTGCTTTCTCCTCGCATAGGTCCATCATACGTGAAACCTCCTGGCTGTTGACTACCCATCATGAAGAAGGATTTGTCTGACGAAGTGTCAGTATCACTACCTTCCTCAATAATCGGTGCTAGCGGATCTAGCCTTGCCTGAGTTACACTCTCTTCGGTGGACACTAAGCTTTGGTCACCTACCACCTTCTGATCTCTAACAATGTATCTTCCTGATCTTAAATTCATCAAACTTATCAATGCAATTTATCACAAATCCAACCACTCACCTGGCAAAGGTCAGTTTCTGCTCAACTTCTTGCTTTGTTGTTGAATATACATGTACACAAGCGTTTTAATTTCGGCAATCGAATCAAAGCATTTATCTGCTAGAGGTTATCTTAGTAATGATTGGTATAACTGGAGAGTTAATCTCAACCACTACTGTATTTTCTACACTACTGATGTTCTGGATTAGGTTTGCTAATCTGAAACAGTACTACCCTCAGATGTTGGTCAATTTACGCAAAAAAGTCTGAATTCAGTCTTTGCTTCATCAAATGGGAAAACAAGGTCCAAATTCACTTCTGAAAGAAGTTCTGGAACCCTTAAGCCAAATGGAATCTCACTGTCTATGCCAAATCAAATTTTCCTTGCAGTATGCCCCAATAGACATCCTACACGTAGGATGTCTCCTGCTGTGTTTTGCCTGGATTTTTGCATTGTTGTTTCCCCTTATTGTGCTGAGCTTACAGCTGCTTTTACTTTTTGATTTGGACACCTATTATCTGGTCAATGAGTCAGAAATTTGTTCCGACAGCCTGTTGTTTGCTGATATTGATCAGTCTAATCAACTCCAAATTGGACCAAAATTGACTAAGAGGCTTGCCTTAGGCTATACAACACCTTACTATGCTAAAAGTCAAAGTCTGGCTTCATTTTCTTGCATTAGACATACTACGCGTAGGATGTCTTTTTCATCAGAATGGCTTCAAACTCAAAGCCCAGGCTCCCCTTGAGTTGCTGATCACTTTGGTATACTCAAAATTTAGTTTGGAGTCCAAAATCACTCAGAAGACATCCTACACATAGGATGTCCTTTTTGCCTGTTTGACCCCAGATTTGTTCCACAACTTCCCCTTGATGTCAGTAACCCAGTGGTATGCTTAGATTTTGGTTTGGATGCCAAAAGTCTCAAATTTCAGATGTTCTTGCCTTTTTCAGTCAAAAGTGCTAAAGTCCACTTTGAATCCAATTTTCTTACCCAAATGAGGTGAGACCCCTTTCAGTCACTCAATATATCATGCAAGACATGCTCATGCAGCCCTCTTATGGTTTTGGTCTCAAAATAATGTTTTGGCACTAGTTGGGTAGGATGTCTGGCAATTTCAGTCTATCTGGCCTTACCCTGTCAAGATATGGTCAAATTTCCACTTTCCAATTGAAATTAGGGTAAATCCTACCTTCTGAACACACTGGTCAACTCAAAATCCCAAAATTCCTCCCAGATTAGCCTGTAGACATCCTACGCGTAGGATGTCTCCTGGCTTAAAATTAAATTTTTTTTCTGACATGAATGCTCCTAATGCTCTGTAGATCTATTAGAAACACTCACATTAACTTTTGGACTTCGATTAGGCTTCCAAACATACTTTTGCGTCTTTTACAAACTTGTAATGACTTTACCAAGCAAGTGTTCATGCATGAAATGCTCTAGATCCTGAATCATGATGTCCTACTTACTCTACTCCTACCTATCATGTGAAATGGTGATGATGGTGTTTTTGGTTGCTTTTTGGCCTCTCCCTCTCAAGCACTCCTCTCACCGCTTCTACCACTCCAACTCCTACTCTAAAACTCGAATACCACCTAAAACTACCTAAGTCTACCTCATCTACCTAAGTTGAAGGATCTAGGCCAGACACACGCTTCCTAGACTCCCTCTAAGACCTAGAGAGTCCTCCACCCTCTGATCCTATCTAAATGTAAATCGAGACTCTTGGCAAGCCAAAAATCCCAATCCTCAAGGATTAGTCTCAGTCACCTACCTAAGGTTTTCGTCCCCGACAGCGGCGCCAATGTTGGACAGATACGCTGCGACGGACGTCACCACAGCGAGAACTCACCTAACATGTAATGTCAGCTAAGGACGAAGCTCGACACGCAGGCGCGTGGAAGCAAGAATAAGGTGTCAACCTACACTCGACCGACTCCTAACTAATTCCTACAGAGGTCTCCACCAATTGTCTAAGTCACAGCCTTCAAAAGTGCATAAGAGGAAACTTCCTACAACGCTGTCTAGAGCCGAACACCCATCAAACAATCTCGAAACACCATAGAACTTGAAGGAGACCCTACTAATACCAATAGGTCACTCTCCCTAAGGTCTATGAACCAAAATCCCGACCCAAAACACCTGGTGCAGAAACACGTAGGATGTCTGGCCGAAATCTGCAGGTCTTCGTTTTCGAAATCTAAAGTGCCTAATGTGTAGTTCTACTCAATGTGAACGCGTGGATATGATGCAATGCAAAATCGGACAACGTATGCTCACCCAAACACCCGATGAAGCTCGTACAAGGAGCTCGCAAAACCGGACCGTACGCACGCAATGTAGGTATCGGCGCGTAGCTCTCGTCGGGGGTAACACGCTGCACTTCTCCGCACTCGATTCCGACCATCGGAGCACACGTAGCGTCAAGATGAAGCTCACACACTCTCTCTCGTACACAGTACGCTCACTCACAGACTTCCAAACTTCTTTTAAAATGACAAAAGGTCCTTTCATTAAGGTCAAAAAGTGGTACATATACCTTACAATTTCTCAAACCCTAAAGTTCCAAAATCAACCATCTACTCAATCTAACTATCAAAACTGGGATACAATCTGGAGACTTCTGTAAGTCCCAATAATTACAAGGTGAAAAATCGGGTTTTCCTCAATGAATGAATAATTACAAAAAATAATAGTCCTCCGAGTAGTTACTGCCGTGGGGTGTGTCCAGCTTCTAACAGAGTCTAATGCTTTCTCACTTGGACAGCTGCCAAAGCATTATTGGGCATCCTCACTATAATGTCAAAGCTTGCAATAGCACCATCTACACAATTTAAGTGAGTCCACACTCCAAGCTTGCACATCCAATGGTCATAGTAAAATTGTATGTACAAGGAGGTGCGGATTTTGGATAGCACATTCCAATACATAATACTTCAACCTTACAATGGTACATATCCCCATTGTGCATGCCCTCCACAAAACCCTAGCCCTCTTTCAAAAGCCTCCCTATATCCTCATAATGCACATCTTTACATACAAGAATTGTGGTAGTCTCCACAAATTCAAACTCTTTGAAGATATGCACAAAACAGTGAATAGGCAAACACCAACTCAACCCCACAGAGTTAGAAGCTTTAGAATATTTTAAAGATTTTTGGATATCTATTACCATCTTTTGCTTGAAAGATGCTATCGACTATAAATCTAGTTGTGGCCACTCCATACTTAATAAGGAAGATACTTTGATGGGTTCAAAATTCCCATACCCTTGTATAGAAGTAGGTACAATATAGGAGTGATAATATAGGAGTACAATTCTTCTTTGAACCAGTTTGGCTGGGCAAAGGTGTGCAAAAATTGTTGCTCCAATATTTGCATGTACTGCATTGAATGTTCTGGACACAGGCTATGAAGTGGCTGCTACTCCACCAATGTCAATGGAAATATGACTGCAAAATCATGACAAATCATAATTATGAAGCCATAAAAACATTTCATTGTGACTTCATACCTTGCTTTGTATTCCCAGAACATGTACTTACAATGTGCTGGGAATCAAGGTGGTTGTTTCAATTGCATGCTTGACATTGAGAAAACATGTTGCACAATGGCTACAATTGCCTTGTCCTTGCGATTCTTGAAGCCAAGCAGCTTTTGTTTCCAATGATGATCCAAATTTTCACAGTTTTGAACACGATGAGGGCAAATAACAGATGGTTGCATGTATACCCAAGCACTTTTGGTGAACTCTTGTGGCACCCAATCACCATCTAAACCTCTTGTGTTGTGGCATGCAAGTGATGTGACCTCATCCTTTGGCCGCCTTTGCGGAGTAGAGCTGACCATGGGTGAGTAAAAAATTTAGGAGGAGGAGGAGGAGGACATTGCTTATTGCTACAACGTAAGTGGGAGAAAAGGAATGAGATTTCTTGGTGTGCGAATGGGATGTGGTCGAGGTAGAGGAGGGGAGGAGCATGGAGGCAATGGAGATAGGAGAAGGTGGATGACCCTTGCTTGGTGTGGCAGTGGGAGGTGGGAAGGGAGGAGAGAGGAGCTTCCTTGATGCATCAATGGAGATGGTAGTAGTGAGATAGTAATGAAGTAGAGGGTGAGTGTGATGGTTTCAATCAAGGAGGGTTTTGAAAAGGGGTTCTAGAGAGAGAAAATCACTTTTTAGGGGGACCATCTGCAAAAGACCCATGGGCAACAATGGGCTAAAAAGACCCTAAGGTTCAGCCCATTAAGACTTCCAAAAAAAATTCAAAGGTTGTGTCCAAAGGTCAACCATGGGGGATTGGATGCTTTGTGTGTGTCGAAAAAGTCTTTACAAATCCCTACTTAGGAGGGGGCGAGCCTTGCTTGTAGGGGATGAGAGAGAAAGTCACACACACACACACACACACACACACACACACACACAAGCTCCCTTTACACAAAGGGAATGAGGGACACATGTCAGCTCCCTAGCCTAGATGCCCACAAGGTGTACCCAATTCCTATTGGATGGCCTTGGAGGTGGACCAATGAGAATTAGGCTAGAGTAAATCTAGTTTAATTAATTTAAAAACACTTAATAAAAGAACCAATGAGAATTAAGCCCTCTAGAAGACTATTGGACAATCTCCCAAGGGGTCCAATGAGCATTCAGCAGCCCAATGGCTTGCGTGATTCCTATTGGCCAGGAGGCAAAGGGGTCCAATGAGAGTTTAGTTTAATTATTAAATTACCTAAAGCTCTCACAAAAGGGGAAAGGGGGACACATGTTAGAAGGCTATCACTTATGCTGCTTAATTGTCATTGGCTAGCCCTAGGGAGGTCCAATGAGAGGGTAGCATGAGCAAATAGCAAGGGGGGTCGACCAAGAGAGAGAGAGAGAGAGGGCTGATTTTTGCAAGGAATTATCACACACACACTCACACAATCTCATGTGTGAAGTAAAGAAGACTCTCTCTCCTTCTCAAGCTTTAATGGAAAGCTTACCACCTACTCCAAGCTTGTGAGAAGGGAGGCCTACACCAACAACTCTTGGCTTTGTGATGCAAATCCGACAAAGATCCAAGCTTCAATGCATGCTCATCTCCTCTACCATGCTAATTACTAAGCTAAGCTATGCTAATATGAGTGATTATGTGAGGAGATGTACATCTTTATCATAAGACTACTCCTTCTTCCTCTCAATCTACTCTCATACCCCGCTAGCTCTCACCATCTTCGAAGGTGTGTGAGGTCTTGGGTCTGAGACCGGAGATAATTGATGTTGTGTTTGAGAAGTGTTTTTCTTGGTGCATGAAGCTTTCATCTTCATTGCACTAACTAGTCTTGAAGGAACACAAAGAATTGTATTGTACAATGTCTCTCTTGATGGGAGAAACCATAATACAAAGCCTTTTGGAGGGGGGACCGGCTCCATGAAAATCCGGTCCTCAACTGTTGTCAATAGCTTAATTTCTCTCTCTTTTGAAAGTATTGTTCATGCTATCTAACTAGGTGTTATGCTTTTTGTTGCTCTCTCTCCACCCAAGCACTCTTGTAATTCTCATTAGGAATCTATTCTAATGAAATGCCCACTATGTTCATGCTAATTTCCGCTACACACAAGTTTTTAGGCCATTAAATGCTACATTGGTATCAAAGCACAAGGTTTGTCTTTTCTTGCTCAAGAAGGGAGGTCCTCAAGCTAGCTATAAATGGTTGGTATAATTAATTGCCTGTGAGTAAGTAGAATAGGGATTTTTCAGCCTTGCAGTGCGCCTGCCTTCGTGCAGTTAACAGGGCATCACCGTCGAGAGCTATGGTCTTAATAGTGGAGTCCTATGGGGCTTGCCTACGGCTTAACCACTATGGAGCTATTAGAAGCTTGACGAGAGCCGGTGTTGTTTTGGTGTTGAACGACCCTCTCTTCTATTCCTTGCAATTAATGGTATTCGAGCCATGGGTACAGTAGCTTGAGTGCTTTTCCTAAAGGGGTAAAGAGGAGTAGCAACTAGGGCTTGAAGTACCAAAGTACACCTAAAAATTTTACACCTAAAAGTTGTTAGAATGACTAACAATAGTAAAGAGAGTGAAATTAATGTTGATAACTTTGATTTTGCTAATGAGCAAGCTACTAATGATGCTCCGATGCTTGTTTACTATCTTGTTTCTAGGCTTCAACAAGCCATGGGCAATCCATCTCTCCAAAGTGAAGTGCAATGGCAGCTTTGTGCTCATGGGATTCTCCAAGCTCACCACCATGACGAGAGAACACCTAGGAAGCGTACTTGTGAGACTTCCAAAAGAGGTCTCTCTCCGATTCGAGAAGAAGAAGAGAATCCATATGAAGGGCTCAAGAATTTACTTCTTGATGATGCTTCTCCTTCCCAAAGGAGAACTCAAGAGCCTCCACCAAAGGAACGAGAAATAAGTGAGTCTCCCACCACCTCGGCGGAAATGGCTCCACAAAGACGGCGGGCTAAACGCTCTCCATCACCACCAAAGCAGAGAAGACCATCGCACCCTTCTCCACACCATAATTCAAAGAGGGATGATAAAAAGCAAGAGAAGAAAAAGGCGAGAAAGAGGACACCCTCTTCTCCATCTTCTTCATCCTCTTCCTCTCATAAAAGTGATGGTGAAGATGACGAAGATCAAGAGAAGAAAAAGGCGAGAAAGAGGTCACCCTCTTCTCCACCTTCTTCAAATTGTTCACCTTCTGAAGAAAGTGATGGTGCAACCTTTGAACCATCAAAAAGAAGGGGGTGTGCCTTGCTTGTAGGGGATGAGAGAGAAAGTCACACACACACACACACACACAAGCTCCCTTTACACAAAGGGAATGAGGGACACATGTCAGCTCCCTAGCCTAGATGCCCACAAGGTGTACCCAATTCCTATTGGATGGCCTTGGAGGTGGACCAATGAGAATTAGGCTAGAGTAAATCTAGTTTAATTAATTTAAAAACACTTAATAAAAGAACCAATGAGAATTAAGCCCTCTAGAAGACTATTGGACAGTCTCCCAAGGGGTCCAATGAGCATTCAGCAGCCCAATGGCTTGCCTGATTCCTATTGGCCAGGAGGCAAAGGGGTCCAATGAGAGTTTAGTTTAATTATTAAATTACCTAAAGCTCTCACAAAAGGGGAAAGGGGGACACATGTTAGAAGGCTATCACTTATGCTGCTTAATTGTCATTGGCTAGCCCTAGGGAGGTCCAATGAGAGGGTAGCATGAGCAAATAGCAAGGGGGGTCGACCAAGAGAGAGAGAGAGAGAGGGCTGATTTTTGCAAGGAATTATCACACACACACTCACACAATCTCATGTGTGAAGTAAAGAAGACTCTCTCTCCTTCTCAAGCTTTAATGGAAAGCTTACCACCTACTCCAAGCTTGTGAGAAGGGAGGCCTACACCAACAACTCTTGGCTTTGTGATGCAAATCCGACAAAGATCCAAGCTTCAATGCATGCTCATCTCCTCTACCATGCTAATTACTAAGCTAAGCTATGCTAATATGAGTGATTATGTGAGGAGATGTACATCTTTATCATAAGACTACTCCTTCTTCCTCTCAATCTACTCTCATACCCCGCTAGCTCTCACCATCTTCGAAGGTGTGTGAGGTCTTGGGTCTGAGACCGGAGATAATTGATGTTGTGTTTGAGAAGTGTTTTTCTTGGTGCATGAAGCTTTCATCTTCATTGCACTAACTAGTCTTGAAGGAACACAAAGAATTGTATTGTACAATGTCTCTCTTGATGGGAGAAACCATAATACAAAGCCTTTTGGAGGGGGGACCGGCTCCATGAAAATCCGGTCCTCAACTGTTGTCAATAGCTTAATTTCTCTCTCTTTTGAAAGTATTGTTCATGCTATCTAACTAGGTGTTATGCTTTTTGTTGCTCTCTCTCCACCCAAGCACTCTTGTAATTCTCATTAGGAATCTATTCTAATGAAATGCCCACTATGTTCATGCTAATTTCCGCTACACACAAGTTTTTAGTCCATTAAATGCTACATTGGTATCAAAGCACAAGGTTTCTCTTTTCTTGCTCAAGAAGGGAGGTCCTCAAGCTAGCTATAAATGGTTGGTATAATTAATTGCCTGTGAGAAAGTAGAATAGGGATTTTTCAGCTTTGAAGTGCGCCTGCCTTCATGTAGTTCACGGGGCATCACCGTCGAGAGCTATGGTCTTAATAGTAGAGTCCTATGGGGTTTGCCTACGGCTTAACCACTATTGAGCTATTAGAAGCTTGACGAGAGCCGGTGCTGTTTTGGTGTTGAACGACCCTCTCTTCTATTCCTTGCAATTAATGGTATTTGAGCCACGGGTACAGTAGCTTGAGTGCTTTTCCTAAAGGGGTAAAGAGGAGTACCAACTAGGGCTTGAAGTGCCAAAGTACACCTAAAAGTTGTTAGAATGGCTGACAATAGTAAAGAGAGTGAAATTAATGTTGATAACTTTGATTTTGCTAATGAGCAAGCTACTAATGATGCTCCGATGCTTGTTTACTATCTTGTTTCTAGGCTTCAACAAGCCATGGGCAATCCATCTCTCCAAAGTGAAGTGCAATGGCAGCTTTGTGCTCATGGGATTCTCCAAGCTCACCACCATGACAAGAGAACACCTAGGAAGCGTACTTGTGAGACTTCCAAAAGAGGTCTCTCTCCGATTCGGGAAGAAGAAGAGAATCCATACGAAGGGCTCAAGAATTTACTTCTTGATGATGCTTCTCATTCCCAAAGGAGAACTCAAGAGCCTCCACCGAAGGAACGAGAAAGAAGTGAGTCTCCCGCCACCTCGGCGGAGATGGCTCCACAAAGATGGCAGGCTAAACGCTCTCCATCACCACCAAAGCGGAGAAGACCATTGCACCCTTCTCCACACCATAATTCAAAGAGGGATGATAAAGAGCAAGAGAAGAAAAAGGCAAGAAAGAGGACACCCTCTTCTCCATCTTCTTCATCCTCTTCCTCTTATGAAAGTGATGGTGAAGACGACGAAGATCATGGTGATGCTCTCCATGTTTTTCAATCCGAGTAGTGGAGTCGTGAAGTCAGTTATCTTACCTATATTCTTTTAAAAATTATTGACTTAAAAGCCCAACTATGGTGCCATCCATAGCATCATACTTGGTGTCCATGGACACCAAGTATTTAGACACCATTCTATGCTTTCACCCAACTCTCTCTCTCAGCTTGCACGCTCGTGACATTTCTCTCTCCCTCTCTCTCTCTCTCTCTCTCTCTCTCTCTCTCTCTCTCTTTTGTGGTTAAATATCGACTAGCTTGCCAACGTGCGCATGGACGTGACCGACGCAGCAGGTCATTGCACTTTTTGGAGGCGCAGCAGGTAGTGTAGCGCTGTGAGGACAAGGGTCCAAGACTCACACAGGCACATGTATGTAGCGTGGTGGTAAGGCGCGAGCACCTGGAAGGTGAGGTTGGGAGTTCGAAGCGTGGGTTTGAAGTATACGTTGACCTTTTAGTCAATTGTTTCCAGCTGGTTGCAGTTGACTGGCAACCGGCTTGGGCTTCTTTGCCATGAGCGCAAGCTAGCCGATATATAGCCAAATCTCTCTCTCTCTCTCTCTCTCTCTCTCTCTCTCTCTCTCTCTCTCTCTCTCTCTCTCTCTCCACATAACATAACCGCCCCCCATCCCCCCATGGACGAGCGCGCGTGTGCACACACACACACACACACACACACACACACACACACACAGAGCAGTCATGGCCGCTGCAATTGCTCAAGCAACTTCCAAGCGCCTTGCGTCGCTCCTTGTGTCTTCCACTCCTTTAGGATGCGCCCAGGAGTTAAACAATTGCATTCTTCAGCACCAAAGAAAACGGGTGGCAGCCATGATAGCATGGTCATGGACATGACAGCCATGGTGACGATTACGACGCATACCTTCATGTTGAGCACATGTACAACCGGCCAGTTGGGGTACAAGTGGGCAAGCCGTAGACAAGCAGAATCTCTCTCTCACACACGTTTTTCTGTAGGGAGAAAGTGTCGCATGGTGGACACAAAAGAGGAGGACAAAAAGATGACAAAGAGCACAAAGATAGAGGAGGGAGATTTTTTTGCTTTCCGATGCATGAAGACAAAGGACCCAAGTGCAAATTCGTGCAAGAGAAAGAGGCGAAGGGGCGAGCTCTCACTCGCTCTCGTATTTGTCTGCAATGGAGGTGCAGCAAGAGATAGCGGGGAAAGGGGGTGACAGTATAAGCAACTCCACAATATCCAATGTTGTAACATAACTAGTATGTGACCTGCGCGTTGCTGCAGCCAAGAAAAGTATGGAAATTGGATCTCTCTCTCTCTCTCTCTCTCTCTCTCTCTCTCTCTCATACATACACACACACACACACACAATGGAAATGTAGTCCTTGCAATCACTATAGAAAGATAACAATGCATATGTACACCTTCTCTCTATCTTTCTATATCTCTAGAAAAGCATGGTAATTGAATCTCTCTCTCTCTCTCTCTCTCTCTCTCTCTCCTCCTCCTCCTCCCCATAGATATTCACTTTTGTTGAAGACTTGTCTTGTAAATTTTTAAGTCACTTTAAATTGTTCCTACACGCAAACATTTTGTTCTTTCTTCCTCTCTCCTCTTGCGTCATTTGTTGGTTTTTGCATTTCAACACATTAAATACAACACTAAAAAATTGTCCTCTCTCTCTCTCTCTCTCTCTCTCTCTCTCTCTCTCTCTCTCGTTGATTTTAGATTGCGACCTTTGTTTGTCAAAATTTAAAGAATTTATAGATTTTTAAGCATGGCCCACATGTTAACTCTTAAAAATAAAAAGAACAAAATATCCAAAAATTGGTAAAAGGTCCATCAACTGGGAAATCTCTGTACCGATTTGGGGAGTTAATGTGAGGGTCGGTCTTTGTCGGGCATTTAATCCATTTTCTACGGGTGAAAAACTTTAGCTATCCTTTTAAAAATATACTAATGTCAAAAAATAATATCTTGAAAATTTGAAAAGTGCGTGAGCTCAACGGTAAAATATTTCTTTCTCTCTCTCCCTCTCTCTCTCTCTCTCTCTCTCATTCATGATCATCAATGTGGATAACGACCCCTGCATTCGCATGTCATGCATGTCCTCAAAGCGAAACAGTCCCAAGTTGATGCTAGGCGAGCTTTTTTCTTTTTCTCAAGCTCTTTAAAAAAATACATACTTCCAAAATTTTCTAAAACATATCAATATTGGTCTTTAAAAAAACCCTTTGAAAAGATAAAACCAAATATATCTTCAAAAATTACATTTCCATTAAACAAAAAAAAATCACTAAAATTCTCTTTTTCTGTTATATCTTCAAAAAGTAAATTTGCATTAAGTAACAAAACCTCCACTAAAGTTATCCCCTTTTTGTTATTATGCAATCAAACTTCAACATTTATTTTATGTAGAATACAAAGTCTATTTGAAAGGCTTGTCAGCTCTTACACATTCTTCAAAGGCTGTCATTTCTTACAATCTTACCTTTTACTTTTGCATTTTAAATTAGACTAGTATGTGACCCGCGCGTTGCTGCGGCTAAGAAGAAGCAATCGTGGCACTCTCCTCCCTCACCTTCCCTCAAAGGTGGCAGCATGTACATATATACAATAGTATGTGACCTGTGCATTGTTGTGGTCGTAAAGAAGTAATTGTGGCACTCTCCTCCCTCGCCTTCTTTGAAGGTGGCAACATATGTGTGTGTGTGTGTGTGTGTGTGAACACACACACACATGCATGTGCATTGACAGCGGCCTAGCCATGATCTTAGAAGACGATTCACACAATCAAATGCACTTTTGTCAAAGTTGATAATGGGATTTCCACAAACCTCTCTCTTTACCAACTCTCTCTCTCTCTCTCTCTCTCTCTCTCTCTCCCCCATGACAAACTTGAACTACATTTGGAGTTGGTATGTGGACCGATTAACTGTGGCATAAGCAAGCGAGTCCCTCTCTATTTGTAGAAACGTACTTAGCCTTTGAGTTTTCCTTAGTCTCTCTCTCATGTACGCACGTCTCGTATGCGCGTGCATACACACACTCATTGCAACAATCAACAACTCAGTGGGGGAGGGCAGGGGAGGGGGGTAGCACAATTGTTTGTGACACGTGGAGGTGTCAATTTTTCAAGAACTTTAAGAAAGAGTATAGGAGTGCGTCTTTATAATAATTTGTTAAAATTTTAAATATAAATTGTACAATTTGTTAAATAATATCAATATTGGTCTTGAAATTTTTTCCTTTAACAAAAATCCAAATATGTCTTCAAAAGCCAAATTTGCATTGAGAAGCAAAATCACCCTTAAATTTATCTTTTTTCTATGATTTACTATAGTAGAGTAGAACGTCTTTTTTTGTATAATAACAAAAGTAAGTTTTTTTATTTTTATTTGTCAAAAGGCTTTTCATATAAACAATTTGGTTTTCATTCATACAGTCTTACTCTTCACTTATATATATATGTGTGTGTGTGTGTGTGTGTGTGTGTGTGTGTGTATCGAAATATTTAAAGAGAGAGAGAGAGAGAGAGAGAGTTTTTGCAGAGTGTGGTTTTGGTAGAATGACCTATCTTTCAAGGTTGTTGTCATCCTCTCTCCACTTAGCTTACCATGGAATTTTACTATCTTTAGGAGAGGCTTTTCTTGCACTTTTTGGTTTTTTTCATTTGCGCATGTAGCTAGTTGTACTTGGTTCTCACAGTTCCAATTTGTTGCTTTAGTTCTCTCAGATTCATCATCATCTAGGCATTGTCAAAAAAATTTCAAGTAATACAAATAAGCCTCTTTTGAGTGAGAGAGAGAGAGAGAGAGAGCGAGAGAGAACAGTTAAAAATTCCTTTGTATTGCAAACACGTAGTAGATTAGTTATCCAATTCCCTTCTAAGGAACAAATTCGGAGTCCCAGATTTATTGGAGGTAGAGCTCATTTTCTTCTTCTTCTCCTCTCTCTCTCTCTCTCTCTCTCTCTATATATA